>NW_027615543.1:0-39959 GCF_965212315.1 Lampetra planeri | reverse complement strand
TATAGACGAATGAATCACAACATGATTGTGTTTTCCACGGAAAATGAGAATAATTAACCCTTTAACGTCGACTGTATCACCCGGGGCTATAATCACTAGCATAAATTGGAATACCGTAATTATACGACTATTTGCTGAAAATGGTTCCTGAGAGAAGCTGAGAAGTGTCACTGGGTTCCTCTACCTGGTGTGAAGAAGGAGCTAGAAGAAGGAGAAAATGTCCGACAGTTCGTTGAAAGTTGACAACAGCCATATTTCTGTCACTATGGTGATCCCATTCCTTTTGTTGCTTAAAGCTGGCGGGTCATTACCGTAATGACAGCAACTTGTCTGTGAATTTCTCAATTTTCAGGAACCGATGAAGGTTTTCTCCTTCTCCTAGCTCCTTCTTCACACCAGGTAGAGGAACCGTGAGACACGTCTCAGCTTTAAGGAACTGTTCTCATAGCGCAAAGAGTCGTGTAATTACGGTACTCCAAAGTATGTTAGCACGAATGCAGCGGCAGTGTTAAAGGGTTCAAGGAATCTGATCCTTTCTTTGTATCCGTGGAGTTTCGTACTGTACCTTGGGAACGAGGAGCAGACCCAGTGTGACCGTCACAGTTAAGTGTGTGTGGGTGAAGAACAGCAGCAGCATCCAGTCCGGATGCAGCTCAGGAGCCAGAGTGAACCTGTGAGGATGTGAAGACAAACGGAGAGGAAAAATCACTTATCTGGACTTATTTATGACCGATCGTCCCAACTCGTTATTCCATCTGCTCGACAAACAAGACTCAACACGCACGCCGGACATCAATAACACATTTCCATGCAGTAAACGCAGTTCCGACACCATGTTGTGACAGTAAATCTCTTTGATATGTACTGAGAGAGACGATTTTATGCGTTTGCCGGCAAAGATTTAAACACATCTGTCAAAGCATCAATTCTGCTGCTTCAAGTCAGTTCCACATGGGTTCAGCTCTGAACCGGATTCACAGTCAAGGTTTGGTCGGTTATATATGAGCCGCGGGGGGTGGGGGGGGTGGGGGGGGTCACACAGGGGTGACTGTGTGCAGCAGTTAGCAGGAGATGGCATAAACACTGGTGGTGTGAAGAGAGGCTGCAGCTTCTAATTTAAAATTAATGAGCAGCCTTTCCGGATAGCGAGATCTCGTGTGTGCTGAGGGTATGAAGACGTGTCCTGTTAGATGTTAATTCACCCACCAGAGCGCCGCCATTCGCTGCAAATGTCATCCACCAGGCTCATTACGTTGTTGAAGTTGGCAAATAGCTAATTAACGAACAGTTACTGCAGTAATAGCTTGGAGGTACAAATGAAGGGAAAGGTCTGGGCATGTGAAACGTCTGAAGTTTTGAAGTTCTCCCTCCTGTGAGGAGTTCTCGCAGCGGATTTAATAACCTTGGCGCGTTGTCCTTTTAACGGCCCCGCAGCATCTCAGGGAGACATCTTCCTGCTCTCACGTTCCCTTTTGTTCACCCCTCTCAGCCCTGACTACTGATGACCATCGCAGGCAGGCGAGAAGGTCTCGGGCTCTAACTGGCCACCGTGGGATCAAACGGCACATCCTGTGACATGAACGCCGGATGCCGCTAACAAGCCCAGCGTATATCGGCGTCCCCAGTGGCGGGTCCGGTCAGAATCAGCTCGCCACAACGGCAACTTGTCCAAATTAGGCCGCGTCCACACGTAACAGAACTTCTTTCAGTCTTCCTCGGCATCATATCAGGAATATCTGCATCCGCATGGATCCATTGGAAACGGCTGGAGAGGCTGTAATTCATCCTCCAGGCCTGTAGGTCGCGCTAGCTGATAGCCTGTCACCAAAAACAGAGCCGGTGTGGGGGCACAAGGGGTCCGACGTTGTTGTTGTTATGGGACATGGGGGAAGAGGTCGAAGGTCAGAGGTCGGGGGGTGACAGCACCTCGATACACAAAGTATGTGGAATCGCCGTCCAGGGGTGAAGGTGAGGGTGGCGAATTCAATTTTTGCACACCAGGTTTGAAAAAAAGTGCGTTTCCAGCCCCAGTGTCCAGGGTCCATGTGGACGATCTGTCAAAACGTGCATTTACCCCAAGAAAACGTCTCCGTGTGGACGTCTCACATTGAAAACACCCGTCAAACCAAACGTAAACGCAATCACACATCACCAGCTGTTCTCACACACACGAGAACACACACACATACACACACACACACACACACACGCACTCTGCTAAACCTGTACGCTGACAGGATTTATGAAACAGTGTGTGTTCATTTATAACTGAGCTACGGTTGTCGACGGCATGTTGAAAATAACATGAATTATTCCGCCACAGTTCATTAGTAAATGATGCGCCGGAGCTGCGGGACTTCAGCCAGGAGCAGCCGCCGCGGCATCAGCTGAAACGCCTCATTTATAAACTGCAGCTGTCTGACGCTGGGGGCAGTGCGCCGATCCCGCCACAATAAAAGACACGTCCCAGATGAAGGGAGCTTCACGCTGGCCTACGACTGATGGAGCGTTCCCCATCTGTAAAAGTGGTTGTACAGTGGAACTGTAAAAGTGGTTGTTTTTTTGTTTCAGCGCCATCTAGGACGAGAGAACACAGGAATCATCGTGGGCTGAGCGTCTTTCTGAGCGTTTTTCATCAAACATTTGAGTTGGGCTACCTGATGACGTGGAATATGGCCGACAGGACGAGCTCGTTGTGAACAGCAATGGCCATGTAGCGCGGCTCGTGGAAGGCAGATGGCACCGTCCTCACAGCGTAACACAGGTACACCGCCCACAGTAGGAAGAGGAACTCGGCTGGGGGAGGAGAGAGAGAAAGAACAGTGGAAACACGTGGAGAGAAGAAAAAGACAAGAACAATAAACTGTTCCGGAGGAGCTCTGGAGTCATCCGGGGGTTGTTTCCTCGCAAGCAGACGGCCCCACAGACATAAACAGGTCGTCATTATTTCGGCATTAACGGCGCCGTCGGTTTGATCTGTGGGGCTGTCGGGTCGCAGCGAATCACACTTCTGTCACAAGAGGGAAACGGAGAACGGCGGAAACAGCTGCTCACTCCCTCAGCTCAAATATTCAAATAAATTCAGACGAGACAGAATATTTGTCTTGTTTATCATTTCCAGCCATAAAATCTCTTCAAATCGGAACACATCACCTGAAAAAGTAACTTGTTTTTATGAATTTCTCACTTGTCTAAGGCAAATTTTCACTTGAAATAAGCAGAAACATTTGTCAGTGGAGCAGTGTTTTTTATTTTTTTACTTCAGTGAAAATTTGGTGTAAAACAAGTTACTTTTTCAGGTTATTTTTGAGTGTAAAGCATTTTTTAACTACAAATTAGACTGATTATAAATAATAAGACAAATAACGCAACAAACCACATTCAATGTCATTCGATGTATTTTGTTGTCGTTGTTGTTGTTGTTGTTGTTGTTGTGTTCAAGCTCCATTCGTTTCCTCTGAAGAACATAAAACTTGTCTTGCGAGGAAATATTTCTTTTTGCCAGGCAGTTTGTCAGAGAAAATAACGCACTCTGCAAGAATGTGAGGGAGGAAAAGAGTGATTAAGTACAGTGTAATATTTTTAGATGAAGTGAACGCTGCCGCGCCGACGCTGCGCGTACGGACGCCCGGAGATAAATCTCCGTCGGGTGGAAGCGGTGGAATGTTTTTCGGTATTGAAGCGGACAGATTTACTGTGAGCTTGTGCCGTGCGTAATACATCTTTTATGAAACACAATGAAAGTGCATCCTCGGTTTTACAGGCGCTCTGCTGGAGTCCATCTGTTTCTTTCCATGACTCAGCAATATTTCCTCGCGGCAAGTTGCTGCTTTCCTGTGGAGCGTCTGGGACTACTTCCACCTTCCATCTTGGCCTGACAAAGAGCCTCTGCGTTCCCCGTGTGGGAACCTACGGCGGCGGGGACTCACCGACGGCCATCATGTAGTCCCCAGCGGTCCAGCAGACACATGCTGAACTGCAGCCCGTCAGGCGTGTAGCCCACGTCGATGAGCGCCGACTTCCTGTCCGGGTTCTGGCAGACGGCCGACGTCCAGGCCACCAGGAACCAGCAGACGATCAGCAAGATGATGGCGAGAAGGCGTAACACTCGCCAGCTGGTCATGTAGGGGATCCTCTGGGCGGTGCGGGACAGGAACACCTTGAGGACCCTGAGACGCACACGACACAACGTGGGGTCAAAGTGTTGGAGGACAACTGGCCCTCAAACGCACAAATATCTGTTTAGGTACTTGCACGCCTCATTTCTATTTTGCAATTCTTATTCTACATATCCATTGGTCCTTTTGTATATCCTGGGAGCCAATCACAGCTGATGTTTGCGTTCGAGAGGCGGGGTCAGGCGGCCGGCCAATCACAGAGAAGACACACATACAAAAAAAACCCTATTCACACACACACACACACACACACCTGTGGCCAATCCAGATTCTCCACTTCACCTCACTGCATGTTTCAGGTCCGTGTGGCAAAGCTGGAGTACCCGGAGCAACCTCGTGTAGGAGAATTCTACACAGTAAAACCTTCTTGCTTGAAAATGTTCCTTATTTTAGACTGATAAAGTGAATGAAAACACACTCTGGAGTATGACGCTATCAGAATACATATGCTATAGATAAGCTAACGCACATGTAGCGCTGGGGACAATGTCAGTGTTAAAGGCTTAACAGTAAACTGTCAGTCTACATTAAAATAGATAAAAAAAAATAGAAATAAAATAGATGAAAAAAAATCAACACGTTTTCTTCATGTCAGGATGAACACACTGCTCATAAACGCTGACACACACATCAGGACTTTCTGCGCTCGACCACATGACCGGCTGCCGCTATTCTTAGGCTCTGCCCTTCACGCGCATTGATGAAATGTCCTCGCTAATGAGCCGCCCATCAAAAAATTCATCTATGCAATATGTTAACATGCGTCTCCGAGGGTTTTCTCTGCTCCCGCCACATCATCTTTAATCGTCCTTTTCGACAGGCCGGCCTGACAAAAAGCTCTGTCCGCGAACAAATCAGACTTTAAATAACGAGGCCTCTGTCATATCAGTGGAGGTGATAAATAACCCCGCCTCCCCCATCGCCACGCTCCTCTCAGTGAGGTCATCTCCCCGTGTGTCTGCCAGTCATCCGTCAGTAGCACCTTACATATAGCGCACCCCTGTGTTTTCTTAATGACTTTTACTTGACTTCCACTTAAGGCGGCAGTGAAACGCGTGTCAACCGGTGACGGAGGAGCTGAGAAAACACGCTGCCTCCACACTTCACACAGCTCGTATTTCTATCTCTGTTTCTAAGCAATCAAGACGTCAAATGGAGTGTGTGTGCGCACTATGTGTGTGTGTGTGTGTTACCTGTACAGCTTCAGCGTCAGGGTTCCATAGACGGTGGCGAATCCCAACAGTCGAACCCATCGCAGCAGGATGCAGCGAAACACGCTCGGCTGGAAGTTGAGAATCCCAACCTGACGGACAGGAAGCAGCTTTTTAATACATTTGTGCGTTTATTCGTGGATTCATTGCGTGCGTCCACACAAATCCAGTGAACACATTGTCATACATATGCCAGGCCTGTAGGTGGCGCAGTAAACAAGCACTAGAAAAAGACGGTGGATAACATGGTTGCAACAAAACGGAGATGTTTGCGTGGACGGGATGAACAAATACATCACTTTGGAAAGATCGAGCTGCCAGTGTGGTTGTTAGCCAGTTAGCACGAGGGTAAGGAGAGGCGGAGCTATGACATCATCGTGTCGGTTGGACACAAGCTGTCGTCTTCACAAAAAAACAACTCTTGAGGCGTCACCTGAACCCGTCTCCGTGTGGACGAGGCCTTAGTTCACTCAACCAACCGGCATTGGCGGATTCGGCTTGAATACACGTGTAAAAATACCCAAAAAGGAGGACACACACCCACGCCATGTTTGCTTCAAAGACCTGGTGCCCATCCCAGCTGACACACACACACACACACAAAGACAGAAACAAACATCTGAGACTCCATAATTATCTGTCCATTGCAGATGTGCAGCGATTTCCCCCACGGGATTGTTAATGTTAATCGGATTAAGCCGAGCCATTAATACGTTCCCTCAGGCAGCGGTGAAGACGCAGGCATGTGGATATTTTTGCTCATTGGGTTTGAGTCAGCGAAGGGACACGGAGGACCCCCCCCTTCCCCCCAGGACACAGCGAACGGGTGGCCCGTCAGATGCAGACGCGTCAAACAAACCCGTTCCAGTTGACTCCGAAACAAAGCAAACAAGCGACGTTAATCGTAAACACAAACAGGTTGAAACAACCGACTGGAAAAGATAAACGCCGTTTTGTTTCCCCCAGCAGAGGCAAAGCAGAGGAGCTGATGAGGAGATAGCGGGCTGCACCGGCGCCCGGCAACTTGCTGACGCACATTTGTGTCCGCAGGGACCGACGAGGGCAAGGGAAGACGACTAAAAAGGCACCAGGGGAAAACACAGCGCGTGATTTGTTCTTTCAGACAAACAGCAGCTGCTCGGTCGCGTGCTGCTCGAAGCCACTGTTTGAGGTGTGTGTGTGTGTGTGTGTGTTACCGCTCCCGTGGGGCATCGTTTCCAACCACCTGAATGAGTCAGTTTCACATCGTTCTGCTGTTTTTCAGCCGTGTTTTCTCACGTTTGGGGTCGTGTTTTATGTGTTATACGTATAATTACGTTCGAGATTCGTTGTTGGTTTTTTCTATCTCTACCTTGACAATGAAATAAAAGTATATATGTATAAACGGTGAAACATAAAACATGTGGCGTAAAAATATCAATAAACAGCAGGTCTATAATCACAACAACAATTGATAAGAAGCGAACACATCCCAGAGAAGAACTACGATCAACGTTAGCTGCTCCCAAACCCTCTCCCTGCTCCGTCTGCAGTGATGTGTCATTCTCAGACTTCGCCACCGTTGCCCCTCACTCTTCCGTGCAATCGCTATTTTCACCGCAGCAGAGGCCGTAACAGAGGAATCTGCTGTAGGAAACTACAGACCGGTGTGAAAGGACATCAACGCATGGGCACCGTGGCCTGAATGTCGCCCCCTACAGACTGAAGATGGTTCGGACGTTGGAACAGGTGTAAGAACGTGAGTCACATGACACGATTATAGAGTCTGAACTGTCAGCGTGTTCCCTCGCCTATCAAGCTAGAATATCATGGAAAAGTTTTGTTTTTTGCCAGTAGTTTAATTCAGGCAGTGAAACGTTCCTACGTTTTAGCTTCATACGTCAAACACAAACTGACTGATTTTTAAACCTTTTGTTATAATTCTGATCGATATGGCATCATGAAAGCTCATGAAACGAATCATAAACCCAGTATTTAAACAGTATAATTACATATGATAGTATGACACACACACACACACATTTTCAGTGTCACGGGTCATGTTTCTGTGCCGACAGCAGAGAATCCGGAGCATCCATACGTTCACTTCTGACCTCTGGAGCTCCACCAGTGCTTCCGATCCCTCACCCCCACGTGTATCCCCATCACCCCCCTTTACTCTTCCATTAATAATCAATACTAAGTGCTGGAGCTCGGGTTCCGCGCTGTGGGAAAGGAAGAGGATCAGGTGTTACACACCACTGCGCATGCGTGGACGTGTGAGGATCATGGTGGTGCGAGTCGCTCTAATGGACGTCGATACCGAGGAGACAATTACCACCACCCCCCCACGCCGACGCATTCGTCTGGGCTCAGTCTCAGGTCCAACTGGATAAGAGCTTTTGGAAGTCGACATTTAGCCGATCTCAGAGGACCCAACTTTAAAAAATGGTGCTGATTCTTCATCAGACCGTTTGCCTGAGAGGTTGTTTTCGCTTTGACCGTCGCACCTTTTCCAGGAAATCATATCGGGGGAGGGGGCGGGAAACGAGGGGACACAAGTTCCAAGTCACCGTCGGGTTTCTTTATGAACTCCAGCTGTAAATGGTGTACGAGGATGCACGGATTTTGTACAGTATTGGTTTAAGGACACGTGGTGGAGAAGCTGTTTTTGTTTTTGTAATTACTTAACAGATGTTAGTTTGGAATTGTTCCCAACCGTATCTCTGGCGGTACATTCGCTCTAGCATACTTTGGAGTACCGTAACTACGTGACTACTTGCGCCAAATGGCGACTGAGAAGTGTCCCTCGAGAAGTGTTCCTCTACCTGGTGTGCAGAAGACGCTAGGAGAAGGAGAAAACCTCCATCGGTTCCTGAAAGAATACTTTGAGAAGTTGCACTCCGCAGACACGTTACTGTCATTACGGTAATGACCCGCTGGCTTCTGGCAACAGTGTGTTGTGAGTGAATGGGATTACCGTAATGACAGCAACATGGCAGCACCTTTCAGGAACCGGTGGACGATTCCTGGCCTGATAATTACGGTAGTCCAAAGTATGCTAGCAGGAATGTAGCACCGGGGGAAACCGTTAGAGCTCTTCCAAAGACCACATGTGTACAACAGAGCAGAATCCAGCTGACGGGAAGAGAAAAGTGGACAGAACAGGACATTCAGCTGACATTCAGCAACAAAGCTGTTGTTGTTTTTTTGGTCTGGTCATCTTTTCATTCTCCACTCTCTCAAATCTGAGACATCTTAAGGGTGGGAGGGGGAGGAGCGGCGCTGTCGTAATTGCGATAGATCCATTTTTATATGAAAGCCGACACCCCGCCGGCGCTCGGGAGGGGCCGATCTCTGGCAGGAGGGTAATGGTTTCTCCTCCGCCCGCGGCTCCCTGAGGTGGGGCCGAGTGTAAATTACAATGTGCTCGGCCTTTGCACAGTTCAGACCACAGCCGGCTGATGCTCGCCTCGTAGTTCGCAACATTATTCTGGTGTGTTTTTTTTTTACTCAGTCTTTGTCTCCTCACCGTGTTATTCTTCTCTCCTACATGACTTCAAAATTATATTTTTTTATATCAATTCAAGATCACTCTGTTCGGCCATAAAACTTCTTCTGTCTTTTACACTTAAGAAAACACATGAAAAAGATTTTTTTTTTTGAGCACATTTTCACTTAAAAAAAAAGAGAACTTTCTCTGTTTATCTCAAGTGACAATTCAAAGCGAAAAATATCTAACAACAAGTTAACAGTATTTTTTATGGCTAGAAATGAAAGATGGTAACTCCAAATAAGACAAATATTCTTCGTAAGAGTTGACGTTTTTGCAGAGTGCAGCGTCCATAAAGATTAAATACAAATTGACAAGTATGCAAATTATCCAATGACGCCATTTAGTGATTTCTAGTGACTTTTCAGACAGCCAATAGCGACTTTCCTCACTGAGGAGTTGACAACACTGCTGTGTTTAAACTGTGGTTTAAACCAACAACTCTTTGCGATTTTTTGCTCCAACATTTAATTTGACCGCGTCGTGTGTCCTGTTCCGTCCGGACGACGGCGACGGATTCGCTCGTGGCACAAACCTCCAGCAGACGTCAGGCGGTGTGTCGTCCGATGCTGCTCTCCTTTTAACCCCAGCCTTTCATTTCCGGCTGCTCAGAGGAATACGTGTCATAGCTCAGCCGAACGTGTCACATACGACACGTCTAATGAAGCCGCCACAAGCTGCAGCCGCGTCAACGTTCTCCCACACGTGAACGGCTAAAAATATTCCAACCCCTTTGTGCATTTACCAAGAAGCAGCTATCAGCTATGCTATTTATTTAGGATGGAGGTTAATGCCCAGCACTTACTTTATCCATTTTATTCTATTTTACTGCTTTTATTTCACGTATTGTATCGATTTTATGGCTTTTATTGTTTTTATTCTCGCTATCCATGGTTCACTGAAAGGGTTGTTGTCAAGGGCTGCATGAATAAAGAACATTTACATTACGTCAGTGCTACTGTCGACGTGCCACCACCTCTGAGTCAGTACTTTGGTGGTGAAATGAAAAAAGGTTACTGCGTTGAGAAGAAGCTGCAGCCAGAGTGAAACAGCTTTCGTTCTGCCATATTCTTTCTGCCTCTCCCCTTCTGTTTCCAAGCTGTGGGAGTTGTTGTGGGGGGGAAGGGGGGGGGGGGGTGAGGTTATTGGCTGCGACACACACGGGTGGGAAGAGCAAGACAAATATTACATTACCCCCACAGCAGGATGAAACGCATCTGCTGCTTCTTAATGACAATGGAAATATTAAAAATAGAAGCAGCGGCGGAATACTTGTGGATCTATATTTAGAGTGGGAGTGATGCGTCGCGGCACTGCAGCCGCAGCTCGTCATGGAGACGCTGTGCAATTAAATAAAATAAAGGTGCCATTTCTCACACGGCGGGATGGTTTCAGCAGAGAGAAACAGCCCTCACATATCACCGCAGATGTCTTTCATCTATTTTTAGCATCAGGTGTCGTCGCTACGCCGGCTGGATGCAGGAACGTCAATTCATTCATTCATTCATTCATCCATCCGGAAACCAATGAGCTGCCTCCCCAGCTTGCTTTCACTCTGCAAATTTCAAACGTTATTACTTTCCGGGAGCTTGTCGCAGCAAAGCGCATTGATTAGCCGGCGCTAAATCAGCTGCTGTTAATTACATTTACTCTGCACTGCTTGGCTAAGCATAGCTCCGCATGATTGCGACTAAATTGCAATTAGGGCGAAGCCGCGAGTGCCCAGGAGGAAAGACGTGATGGAGGATTCGTGGAAATCAATGGTACGTGGGCGTCGGAATGCGTCTGGTCATCTGCAAAAAAATAAAAATACAAATATAAAAACTGCTGGTGAGGGAAGAGGGCAGATGAATTTTAAAAGCTGCTTTGTTTTCCTCCAGATGATTCTGCGTGTTTATGTGGTTTGTTATCGACCGTTGCCGCTGTTTTTTTCGATGGCTTCAGCTGCCGCAACGAGCCGCGCAGGGCTGAAGGGAACAATCAGAAATCAATGCGAGACGGAGAAGAGTCTGCTCTCACTTTGACCTCGCGCCACCTTCTGTTCCGCGCTCCACAATCGCACGGCGGCGAAATAGAATCGGACAAACACCGAGTTTAACAACACGCTGTCGTCCACCGGCCCAAAACGACATCGTCTTCTGTCGACAACATTATCGTCCACGCTGAATGTTCGCTGGTTCGTATAGGAGCCGTGGCCGTACCAAACTCCTTGGGTGCTCGTCACCGGGACAAACGTGAGGCCGGAACGGAACTACGCACCAGCTCAGTTCTGCTTCAGGTCGACCAAGAGCTTGTGACCAGAGGTCAGAACAGAAACAAGAAGCATGAATCATCTTAAAATCAGGTGTCGTATGGAGAAGGACACGGTTCAGGTCAGCCCCAGTCAACGGACCCCCTGCACGTCTCAGTGACCACCGCATGTGCGGCTGCTCAACAGATGGTGGCGCCGGAGGGATGCTGACTCCATCCGCCAGGTCTGTGCAGTTAGCAGGGGGGTCACCAACAAGCCCTGGGATGTTTGTCCCTGCCAAAGCTGTTTCTTCACACACACACACACACACACACACACACACGCGCACAGAGGGACGGACGCGCACACACACTCAGCTGTGAAAACGCTGCTTATCACAGCTGAGTGCAGCTGTCAGGGAAAAAAAAAGATTCATGGAGTTTAGAGCGACTGGACAACAATCCTGCAGATATGAAGCTTTGTTGGTTCTGTTTTAGACAACTGAAGGTCAAATGTGGAGGAGCTCTGTCGTCAGCTCACAGCGCGCGCACACACACACACACACACACACACACACACACACACACACACACACACACACACACACACAGTGAACGAGCAGAGGGCTTACCGGGAAGTAGAGCAGCAGCGCTCCACACAGGATGGCCTCCAGCAGGACCAGACCTGACGCTCTGATACTCTGTCCACAAACACACAGACGGCTCGGTTACTGAACGAGTTTATGAATCGTGAAACCACGTTTGTTCATCGTGGGGCGTCTTCTGGTCAAACTCAAACGGTTCAGACATTTGTTTACATATCACAGCCATGAATACTGTAATTATCTGAAAAAAATAGATCCATTTAGTTCATTAGTTCAGAAGTCTTTTACTTTGAACATGTAAAATAAAGTAAAACGAATATGACTGAAAAAATAGGAAAATGTTACTACTAATGATAAGAATAGTAATAATAACTAATAATAATACACTTTATTTGTATAGCACCTTTGGTGCACACATGCATCTCAAAGTGCTTTACAAAATGATTAAAAGGAACAAAGGATGAAACAATAGCAATGATGAAAATAAATGAAAACACATGAAACAGATATGGTTAAAACATTCAAACAGAAGTACAGAGGTTCAATTGGAATAAAAGCTACAAATAATCAAAATCAAAAACCAGTCAGTGCTGAAGATTTCTTCCGCGGCAGTTGATTCAAAACAACGGAGGACAAAACACATGTGACCTCATCGGCCTTGAAGGTGTGATCGTGGCACAGAGGTCAGAGGTCAGAGGCCCCTGACACCTGACTGCGTCATTAACGTCTGAAACTCAACAGGTTCCTTCTCTCCTCCCGTTAAATAAAGCTGCTGCATCATGGATCCGCTCCAACTGAGCACACACACACACACACACACACACACACACACACACACACACACACACCGGACGCTGGCCAAGACGCTGATGTCAGTCGGGGCGGTTTGAAATGATTTCAAAGGGGCGTTGTGAGCGCCCACGTATGGAATCACTGGTTTATTCAGGGACCATATGGCTGCACACACATCAAACATGGCAACAATGAATGCGCTGTAATTGTAAATTAGTTCGGCATTGTTCGCTCTGATGCTCGGGCAGCCGTTTCACACACACACACACACACACACACACACACACACCACCTGGTGTTACCTGGAACAACCGTCCAATCATCTGCCTCAGATGATTTATTCATCATCAGCTCCTTTTAGAAATGACAGATTTTTTTTTTTAGTGCAAAACAATGAAAAACATTTGGGATGTGCAAAAATATTGTATATATATATATATATATATATATATATATATATATATAATGGGATTCAAATCCAAGTATTATCTTTTGATAATCTGACTAAAACGTCAAACTGACCAGGACTCAATACGAAAACTGATTAAATGGGTTCTGGGGAGACTCTGATAGACCTGAACACAGACCAACACTGATGCAGACCAACACGCCACAATCACATCAACTGAAGACGCTAATCAGTAAAATGGATTCCATCAATCCATCAATCAATCCATCGACTGTCTCCCTCACAGAACCTCACTTACCTTGTTCCTGCGGAAGTGGTAGACGAGCACCATGCTCACGAACACCACCAGCATGCAGAGGCACTGGAAGGACAGGACGGCCATGCGGAGGGCGTTGTCGTCCGGCGCCACGCAGGGGGTGTCGTCCTTGCAGAAGGCGCAGCCCTGCTGACATGGCAGGCAGTCGCTGGAGGAGTCCTCGTCGGCGTTGGGGCCGCTGTCCGCCAGCTTTCCCTTCGCCCCCCGCCCCTGAAGACGACACGGAGAAGAATTTCACCTCTGGAAACGACATTTAAGGAGAGAGCTCCTGTCGGTGGTGTTAACGACCCTTTAACACAGACGGTCGCCATGGCGCGACATTCATGCTAGCATAGGTTGGAGTACCGTATTTACACGACTATCAGACGTCTATCAACGTTAGATTGAGTGCCAAACAAAGTTTACAAAGTTTACTTATTAAAATTAATTTGCATTCCTTCTCTTTCCGGGTGTCACACTTCTGCCGTCATCTTGGCTGATGGATGGGTGCCTTGTCCTGATAACGTAGAGTCATTGTGGGTCCGTTGGGTTCCCTCGTGGTGGCGTGCAGCCAACGCGGTATTTCGTTAACTGTCTGCGTGTCGTTTTGTTTGAAGCTAGCTCCAAGCCATGTGTGTTTTTTTACTTCTCAGCCTTCATCAAGTATCTGACCTTGTGATAGAACTGTGATAGATATTGGTAGTTGTGCAATTGCGGTACTCCAAAGTATCCGAGCGCTAATGTTTCGTCAGCGATGTTTATTTCATGTACGTTTTTATCTGGGACGGTAGATGGTACCAGCTGATATTTGTCCACGGTGGAGCACGGTGAGGAGAGGACGGTGGTCATTAAACCCTCGTTAAGACACAGCGGAGGAGCTGAAGTGTCTCCGTGACAGACTGAAGTTTCCTGAGTGTATAAACGCTCATCCCGCTCCGACCTTACAAGGATTCATCGACATTATGTCAACGCGACAACGACGGATCTATATGTGCGAACATGAAAAGTCAACACCTTGTTCAGTCACTCGCATATCATACGAGGCTGAAGGCAGAGAAAAGAGACACGCCGGCACTGAGTTATTCCTCAAGGACGACAGGTGCTTCAGCGAGGACAAAAACCCTTCGACACCGTCCGCCTAGCTGCCGATACTAGCATACTTTAGAGTACCGGAATCCCGTGACTATTTCTGCTGTCAAAAAGACGTCCAACAGTCCCTGAAAGCCGAGAAGTAACTGTCATTACCGTAATGACAGCAACAGGCTGTTGTCAACTGAGCTGATGTATGTTTTCTCCTTCTCCTGGCGTTCCACGTTTTCTGATGGCGTAAACAGTTGAGTAATTACGGTACTCCAATTTATGCTGGTGCATATAGCACGACTTTATCTTTTGCTGCAAGAGTATTACCAGAGTCATGAGGGTTTAGAATGGAATACTTCTACTGTGGAGGTACGATGAGAGGAAAAAAACTATATGAAAGATTAATATAAGAAAATAAATGCAACTGAAATATGTACGAAAAACTACAGAGTACGTACATGAATACTGCAGTATTTGTAATAGAAATTGTAAAACTATATACAGGACACAGACATGGAGCGAGAAGTCAGTGCTGCTCTGCTCTTAATGAATACTAGTACTATATTATACTGGATTCTATGCAGATGACAAAGCGATCTTCATGAGTAATCCTACTATTTAATTCTAATTTCTATAATAACGTGATGACGAGGCAATCTTTAACGGTATATATCAGGTTGTACTGTCGTCATGTGGGTTTACCCTCTGGCCTGTATAAATATTGGTACTACTTTTAAGTCGATACCATAGATTTTGGGGTGGATCACTCAATGATCTTCGCACACCGACTGAGCCACGCAGCAAGAGCGGCTGAAAATCCTTGCAGGGTGACCTGAGGTGAAAACCAAACAACCCCCCGAGGGAGCAGAGGATCTGGTGGACTTGTTATTGGTGTGTGAATAAATCCCCGGAGAGATGCTCGCATGGTCGGGTAGATAACGCACGGTGGACCCATATAGAGCTATTGTGAAGGATTTATTGGAAACGGCCATTGTCTCCGAGATTTGCAGGGATTTCGTCTTCAAAAAGAAGCAGAGCAATTTTTCAAAGCGTCGACTCCGTGGCGTCATTGATCCCTTCAAGCGGACCACTTATAGCCAGAGCGGTGACTCATTCTCTGGCTCGGCCGCTTTGGCTTGTTGCTCAAACAGCGGCAGGAAGCTCGGTTACAAAAAACAAATCCACCACGGACGATCGCTGAGACGAAGGAGAAGTGAGTTGCAGCGGTGGCTCATGCTGCAAAGGAGTGTCAAGGATGTCCTCGGGTGGATTACCAGGCTGGTTATTGGCCCCCTGCTGGGCCAGACTGCAGCACTGCACCGCTAACACGCTCAACTCCTCTATCATGGTCTCCTCCACACACACACACTGAACACTCAGGTTTGTGTGCACTCGCTGATCTAAAAATAAACTGAAAGGTAAAATTTATTTGGATGCAGTACGACGAGAGGCGGCCAGAAGGGAAAAGACAAACGAATTGAGATGCTGGTGGAAGGGGCTGGTGACAACCACTGACCTGGACATCTTTACATCTCTTCCACTCTGGTCGTTTCAGCTGCACTGTGATCCAACTTTTTTTTTCATTGTGTTTGCACAGATGTGAACAGGCTGAATGAACTGTGTTGAATTGAATGAATGAAAGTCAGGTGAAGGTGGACGTGTACGATCCGTCCATCGTCCTTGTCACACAGCTGAAGTGGGTAAAGTCCCTTTAGGTGTCAAAATGAACTGTCTGGTATCGCTGACACGGGGCGTTGGTGTGCTGTGGAAACTCCTCAACAGTTTATTATCTCTGATTTTCTACATTAAAACAGATCATGTATGTGAATGTTATGAATGTTACACCTGTTTATTCTGCTGTTTGTTTTTAACTTTATGTTGTTTCCTCCCTGTGGGACAATAAATCTCATCTCCATCTGTGAAAGTCCTCATGACGCTGAGGCTGACAGCGGAACCGACCGCTCAGGAGGAAACAAACTCTCAGGACAAAACGTCCTCACAAAGACGTTCCACGTCCTTGTCCCCCCCCCAGCCGACACGAGGATGCTGGACGTCCAGCAGGGACGGAGACGTAGGTGTTCGATGCCGGGCGGGGACGAGGACTTACGGGAGTAGCCGTTGACAGCGACCCTGCTCGGGTGGTAGAATCCTTTCTTGCAGTGGCACTTGTACTTGTCCAGGACGAAGCCGTGGCCGTGGATGGGCAAACACTGGGGAGACACAAACACCACAGACACTGAGTGACGTCCAGGAAACGGCGAGGAAATGGGATCAAACCTCCTCCCTGGGGGGGGACAAGGGTCTAATTATTTCACGTCGGTCTGACTGGCCTTCCCACCACCCCACATGAAATTAGCTCAGCCTCCATTTGATTGGAAGTCTGATAGGAAACAGAGTCAGGGGGCCGACTTAGTGTGCAGCTTGAAAATTACAAGACATAATTAATATCTAAATTAAAAAACAGCCCGATCAAACGGAGAAGAGTTAATTCTATCTCTTGTGGGGCTGAGATCCTGTCCACAGACGTCTGGGTGGTGGGGGGGGGGGTTCTGTCTCACTGACTGTCACACACTTGTTTTTCTCAGCAGAGATGATAATGATGTGCGAGTCCCTAAGAAATGACACACAAGCTAGCCGCGCTTGACACTGCATGGTGTGTGTGTGTGTGTGCGTGTGTGTGTGTGTGTGTGTGTGTGCGTGTGACCTGCCGGGGTGACTTGGAGGGGGGGAAAAAAAAAAAGAGTCCGTCGGCGGCGTCTAAACGAAGCGCCACTCACTGGTGATGCTCTTCACGGCGCTCTGGTCTCGGCGCGTCTCAACAGGCAGCTATTTCCGTCCCCCTCCCTCTCAAGGACCTCGGTGGCGTACGAAGGCAATTTTCAGCCTGAGATTGTTGCTCGTCAGTCGAAAGGCTCCAGCGGCAGCGCAGCCATCACAGGATACAGACAACTAGCTCAAACAGGAGACCAACGTGTCTCTCCAACTACGGCTGGCGCGAGGAGTTAATGAGAATCGATGGGACTGAAACTGGAATTCACCGACGTGAAGTTAATCTGACTGTGGAAAACACATCTGAGCATCATCGTGACAAAAAGGGGGCAGATGTCACTCTGTTCCTCAACCACAGGCAAACACCCCGCTGACGGCAGGTGTACTGAGACCTGCGCTTTTCACACAGCAGATATTAGGGCGACATGCAGTGGTTCGCACTGTCGCCTCATAGCAAGAAGGTCCCGGGTTCCATTCCCTATGGGCTCTTTCTACGTGGAGTTTGCATGCTCTCCCCCCCTCCAACAGCATGCTGAGGTTCATCGGTCACCTCGAAAATCCCCCGTAGGTGTGAACGTGAGTGTGACTGGTCGTCTTTCCACGCTGGCCCTGTGATGAACTGCTGACTCGTCCAGGGTGTACTCCGCCGTGGGATCGACTCCAACCGTAACCCGGGGCAACCGGGAGAAGACGAATGAACACAAAATCTTCATTCTAAGTTTGAAAGTACAATATGTACTTCTTGTTTCCAGTGTTCCAGTGGGCTATGATGAACACACACACACACACGCACACACTCACTCAGGTAAGTGACAGCGAGTCTTATTCCCGCAGCAGATGTCTGCAGGACAGGGTGGAGCCGCTGCAGCTCCTTCCTGCCACAGTGAATATGTCTGACTCACACAGACGCTGGAAGACAGAACCAGGTGCGTGCCGGTGTGTGTGCGCGTGTGTGCGTGACGGGGGAGCCAGAAATAGCCGCAGCCCGTCCCTGCATCGGTAGGAAGATTGATGCAGGGTCTGGACTGGAGGGAGGGGGTGTTTCAACCTGTTCAACCCACTCCACTTGCTCTGACTTCCTGTTCCATTCGTGTACGCGAGCGGGATGAGACGCACAGTCTGAGACATGATTTAAAACATATTAACGCCGACTGACATCAGACATCTGACAGCTGATCACTGAGTCAGGGGGCCGCTTGAAAATTACAAGATATCATTAATATCTAAATGAAAAAACAGCCCGATCAAACGGAGAAGAGTTCATTCTGATCACTGCATTTCAGGCATTCAAGCTACAATTGGTTGTTTCTTTTTAAAACCTGATATCTGTTTAAAAAAAATAAAAATAGTATTAAGTATTATTATAGTATTATTAATAGTATTTCCTCTCGGTCAACAGCTCCCAAAAAGAACTAACTGGTGTCTGTTCCCCATCACCTCCATTATCTGTGGGTCGAGAGACGAGTCAACGACGGTCCTCGTGTATTGTTTATGACACCAGAGCTGCTCTGCCGTTCACCGTCAGCTGCTGCAGCTGTCAATCACACACACACACACACACACACACGCTGACTGCCGTGTGTGACCACAGGCGAGAGGCTTTTTAAATCCAAGTGCGTCACACTGTCAGACCAGCATGGACACGGACACACAAACACACAATGTTTTGTTTATAGACCTTGATCACTTCCTTCTCTCTCGTCCTTTAGATATTATAGATGATCAATAGTAGTGGGACATGAGCACATAAGTGTAAGTGTAAATGTCACAGTACAGTGAAATTATGCGCAGTTTCTCTTATTAATAAATACAAAGACAAATATAATAAAAATACCAAATCCAAAACAGATACAATATAAAAAGAAAATAACATTGGACTGAGAGATGTCCTTCTTTACAAAGAACAGAATGAACAGGAATATCTAATCTACCGTCTGTCAGCTTTGGGAGTGATGCTGTGTATTTGTATTTGTATTTGTATTTTGTCAGAAGATAAAGCAGCTGGTTAACATCATTGCTGTTACTATTTCCCTTCGCATTCATGTTCTTTGCATTCGGTCCGTCGCCTCCCTGTGACGCCGGGCGGGGGGAATACAACCAGCTCATTAATTGATGCCGGGGCCAAGAAGTATCTTCCACCTGACCAGAAAAGCCGAAACCAGCCGAAGCGTGCTCATTAGTGCGGCGGAGGACCGACGCTCCCTCTCCTGGCAGCGGCCCACATGCTCCTGAAACCGGCACAGAAGCCTAATCAAGCTCTAATAGGCCTCGGTAGATATGTGGAACGATCCCTCAGAGCGCCGCGTGAGCCCAGAGGAAAACTTATCATCCGATAATTACTGATTGAACGATAGAACGCGCAGGAGGAGGTGTGACGCAGAAGTCTAGCTGGGAGGTAATTTCCTCAAACTGCTGACATGTGGTCCGTCCGTTCCGAAGGGGTCTGTGAGCTGCTGCTGTGACGGACCTGGGACTGACACGACTCAGCCTGATGGAGATTGTGTGAAATGATCCTGTGGACCTGGACCGGCTTTTTTGAACTCCACTGAATCTTTTATTCTTTTTCATTTTCAATGCTTTATATGTTTTAACTTTCTGTTTCAAATTCAATACAATTCAATATAATTCTGTAGTAAAGCACCTTGAATTGTTATTTGCTATCATGTCATACACATCAGTATTTAGAGGAAGAAGAAGACCAAAACCAGTACTGCATAAATGTTCATGATATGTATTTGTTCATACATTAAGGTTGTGTGGGTTCCCTGAATGACAAACTTTGGTCCCCGGTTTGTGTTTGGGGGACCATTGAGAGCGTGACACACACAAACAACACGAGTTTGAGACAGAAAGAGAGACCACATGACAGAGAACTACACACACACACACTAATGAATTTTATAGTCACTGCAGCACGGACCCAGAAAAAAAGTAATTTATTTTTAGCAGCCAGGTGTAGTGATACTGTGATACTGTGTCAGTACTCACATGTAAACTTCCAGTAAAGTTTCAAATGTCATGTGGTTGCTGAGTCAGAGACCCGGAGAGGAAATGGTTAAAATGGTTCACAGAGTGACGTTTGTCCTTGGAGGGAGGAATTTATGACAGAGTCCACGGGGCTTCCTCCTCCTGGGACGTGACGCTCATCATGAAAGACATAAACGGTTTGATCCAGACCCAGCGGGGTCCTGCGGCCGCGTCGCACAGCGCTGGACGCCTGAGCGCTGGACGCCTGAGCGCTGGACGCCTGAGCGCTCTGAGCGGCGGCCAGGAAGCCGCACGAGCCCTCCGAGGAGGTCAACTCGCAGGAGTTGGCCAAGCCCAGAGCTGCTTGTCGAGCGCAGCCTCTCTCTGGGTGCCGTCCAAAGGCCGGGCGCCCAAACAGCAGAGAGATAAACGCTCCTCCAGGGCTGCTGGGACCTCAGCGCCGCCACCAGACGGGCTCCAGCAAATACAACCAGCTCCACGGAGCCTCTGATTATCACCACAGCTTATTTCAAAAAGACCACGTGGGGCGTTAAATTAATTCCGCGTGCACACAGCAAACTGCACAGCTCGCTGCCTCAGATGGGAGCAGGTTTTAAACGAGGACACGGAGCCGTGAGGAAAGGGGATCAAGCACGTCCAGCCGGCTGCCACCCACGACGCTGAACTGGGTACGGGGTGTCACATATGACAAATGTGTTCTTCTGTATTTACATTTCATGCATCAAACGTGAGCTAGGACGTGTTCAAGTCTGGTTCATTCGTCTAGAATCTGCTCCTTCTCGCTGGTCGGACTGATGTGACGTCTGAAGAGTGCTGCATCAGAACTCACTGCCGATACATTCGTGCTAGCATACTTTGGAGTACCGTAAACTATGTGAATATTTGCGCCATCTGAAAACATGGAACGGTTGAAAGCTGAGAAGTGTCACTCGGTTCCTCTACCTGGTGTGAAGAAGGAGCTAGAAGGAGAAAACATCCATTGGTTCCTTATAGTTGACTTCTCAGCTTTTAGTACCAACGTTTTTGGATAATGACAGTACTCGGAATGACAGTACTCCAAAGTATGCTATCGAATGCAGTGCCGGATATCGTCGGTGTTCCTGTGTTTGTCAGGCGTTTGTATCTATATCTGCGTCTCTACGTGTCTTTGTCTATTTCGGTCCTTTGCAGCCGTGCTGCGTCTTCCCCCGTCCAATCTCACGGGTCCCTGGATAAATGTTCCCTCTCCATCGCAGCCGTTTCTAATCCTCCCTGGACCGAGTGTTTGCTTTCTGCTTTCGCTGCGTTGCTCAAGCTGCGGCGAGCCGACGTGAGGCTGCAGCTGTGGGGGGAGAGGGGGGGTGGGGGGGACTGTGTTCAAGTGCCTCCATGTAAATTCAGAGCTTCCTCCATTGAGCCAATTAGTGCGACAAGCGCGGCGAAGGACGGGCTGAGCTGCCAGGGGCGAAGAGTCCAAACCGTCCTGTGACGGCTCAGGCTTCACGTTTTCATCACCAAACCCCCCCGCAACAAGGACGAGACCCAACATCTGTTGTGCTGTGTGTATTTTGAGTACGTAGGTGCGTTCACACTGACTGTGTGAACATGTAGTGAACTACGCACTCCACTGGTTCACTCCAACGGACGAAACGTTCAGTGTGGATCCATTTCCTGTAAGTGTGCGATGGCGCCCGCTTGATTTGAGACAGAACTACCCAGTCGGAATTTGCACAGTCCACAAGTTAGTACGTGGTGTACGTAGTGTACTACAAAGAAGTGTACTAACGGAATGAGATTTGAGACAGAGCTTTAGTGTCCCACTGTCAAATGAAGGCATCCAAGGTGTCAAATCGTCGACTATCTCTTCTTCACACCAGGTAGAGGAACCAAGTGACACTTCTCAGCTCCGTTCTGTGTTTTCTGATAGCACAAATAATACGCGTAATAACTACGGTACACCAAAGTATGCTAGCATGAATGTATCGCCAGGGAGACCATCAGTGTTACCGCTGGTCTCCATTCTGTATCAAACTTACACTAAAATGTAACTCAGTCCACAGTTTCACACTCGTACCACTCTGACTCGGAACGTCACTCGTGTCAGTGTGCGGCAGGAAACACAACACACACGTTTCAAATTAAAAGCACAATCAGGACATTTTAATAGCCGGGCAGAACGACTGGCCCGCGGTTGTTATGACACAGGTCAGCAGAAACCTCCCACGCCACCTCTGAGTTACCTGCTTGTGCCCTTTCAGGGCAGGAAGGTGCGTTGTTAGCGGTAGCGACATGTCACCGCTCCGGTGCACTGCGTTATTATGAAATAACCTTTGTGCGGTACTCCCCACGAAGTAATGAGATTGTTAACGCACACACACACACACACACACACATATATTAATTCCTGCTACTTCCTGCATCACACATGCAACCCACAGGACGATAACGAGCCCTTGTGCGCGCTGAAGCTGTCACACAGGACGTCTTGCAACACGACTACAACAGCTTTCATCATTCAGCTGTAAGCAAGCGTGCTCCTTACACACACCCTGGCACTGTTAGCACTCGCAGATCATTATTTCGCAAACCCAGCTGAAATCTATACCGGTAGCAATGCATTTCTCTCTTTCACACACACACACACACACACAGACCACACACACAGACACACACACTCGATGGCAAATGTCTCTGTCATCGACTGTCCACAGAGATGTGGAAGTACTAAGACAAAGAGAGTGATTAATTATTCAGAGGGTCTCGCTGCAATCCATTACATCACATGCATTATGAAGCAGTCGGATCTACAGCGCCTCCTCGCTCTTTAACGAAGACGCCGGGACAGCAGGTAACGAAGCATCCGGCCCGCGTCGAGCGTCAGGACATTTTAATAGCCGCTGCGCGCCCGACCCGCGGCGAGACAATGAGCGGGAGTTGTTGTCTCCGATACGAAGTCTGTTTTCAGAAGACATTTGCTTTTGGCTCGCTGCGCTGCCCCCTGGTGGCCAGAAGCAAATAGGACTCCTCGATCGAAATCCTCACCTGGGACGTGTGAGAATATACTTGCCAGATGAAATATGTAAACAATAAAGGGTTCAGGTCATACTCTGGGGGGCGACACAGTGCATGGACGGACTATCGTACTGTCTACGGCCACGTTCCAAACTTCCACGTTCCACCTCACCTACTCACGGGCAAACACGTCCAAATCTTTCCAACAACGATGGAATCAAATGCAATATCCTCCGACGAATTGTGTTTCACACCCCTGGTGCGTGTTTAATCGCTTTAAAAAGGAGTCTCAAGGTCTATTTCCTCTCCTGCCAAAGCCGAGGCCTGCCACTGATGTGATTCATGAGCTTGTAAACACTCGTCAGGTTGAAAGAAAAACTCTAAAAACTGTCAAACGCTTATTTCAAATGTGATCAAGATAACCGAGGCTCCTCTTTTTCCAGGATAAATCTGAAGAGGCATCATCTCACGCATGGTCTTTATTCTGTCCTGAAGCGTTAAAGCTGAGATAAAAGATGTGGAGACGTTCCATACGTCTCTGCAGCGTTTAGTTAAGTGGTCGTCGGCCGCGACTGTGTCATTACGGAAGAATCACATCTCATGAGCGCTGCAGATTTAGTGTTCAGCGTCTGAGCGGCGACGCGACTGAGTTCAGTTTTACAGAGCAAATCAATCTCTTGTCTGATCTGCACACACACACTCACACACACTCACCTCCATCGTAGTCAGGTTGCAGTGATGGGTTCCAGCAAACCAGCCATCAGTGGCGCACTGGTCGATATCAACATCCTGTAGATTAATGTCCACTCGCACTACACCCCTGCAAGACAGAAAGGAGGGGACTGTTAACCCAACCATTCAGGGACACGCGGTGCAGGGAAGAGAGTTCACATCATCAAAAAGGTGTTCCGACTGAGGCTGTGAAGCTTGTTTCAAAGCGCTCCGGTGGTCACAAACTGACCCGATGACCTCACTTCCGGCTCGGATGAAGTCATGACGGCTCTGCTGAGGATTCACGCTCACTTAGCTGCCTAAGTCTGGATGGAGAGGCCTGTTCGCCTCTGATCGTGAAGGTCGGCTCCTCTCCTCTCCACCGCCGTTTGTTTGGGTGCGGCGAGCAGCACAAATACACGTTCAACGAGACAAGAAAGGCGAGCACGGATCCATTTCTCATCCGTTTGTTCGCTGTGACAGTTCGACAAGAACCCCTGAACACTCCGCTGGCAGGCGTTCCCTCCTGGCTCACGTACAAACCGAACGCAGCCGAAACGCTACATGTGGTTAGGAAAAGACTCCACAGGACGTGTGAAGATGCACAGATGAGAACACTTTTTTAGTCATGGATGTGGTTAATTGATTCTGTTTTCTTGGGGTTTTTTTTAAAAAAAAAAAGGGCAGATGTGAATATTTTCATTTTGCAGGTGCTGGAAACACTGACCAAAATTTTTCACCATTCTTCTGCCATTTTACAGACCAGAACAACATCAATGGTGAAAATAATTGGTATTTACAGATCGATTGGGACACGTAGTTTGAAAAGGACGGAGGAAAAAGTCCATCTTCAGGCTGGTTTTCCCTGTGAACTGTCCCCTGTAGTGATTCCTGACAAATACGACTTCAATTAGAGCGCTTGTACTTGTATTATTAATGTGTTTTGCCCCTGGTGCCGTCAAAGAGCATTTAGTGATCTCAGCGAGATATTAATTATTATTAATTATTATTAATGAAGAGCGTCCATCAGATCAACGAAAGACCTGAAGGCAACAACTGACGACATCGGTTGTTGACGGCATTTTACAAACAGTGAACCAAAGCACCTGCCGATCAAAACCATGATGTTAACATTCTTTTAGAAAGAAAAAGAGATTTCTAGGAAATCATGAGAAAACATTCAACTTCCAAAGATCGAACTCGTTCCAGGTTCGAAGGATGTTGGCCGGGACAATGAGGACAGAGTGTGTTCCGTCTCCTGCTGCATTCGCTCAACGGGAAAGAATTGCCCGTTTCCATAGCAACGGCTAAGTGAAACCCTCTCTGGCGGTGACTTCGCCAAAACAGCAACAAGACGGAAGAAGATGCTGTGAAAGTGGTGTGACTCACAACCAGGAAGTATGTTTGTATCACTGATGGTTTTTAATCGTTCATTCAATTGATAGAACCCCTTTTCCGTCTTGCCCGCTGCCATCTGACGTCCTCAGAGATTCGGAGGAGCATACTTCACACCCTCCACATCTTCCTCAACTCAGTAAGTACAGATGATCGGACTCCTGGTTACCATAGCAATGGTACATATACACCTGAGTGCACGGAGCCATGAAGGAACCAGGGGCAGAAATATGCACATCTGGACACATCTGGCTTGGCATGTTGTAGGTTTGACGATATCATCGTGATCTGTGTGCGGTCCCACCCAGCCAGGTCTGATAGCACCCGAGACACACACACACACACACACACACACACACACACACACACACACACACACAGGGAGAGCGGTGAGCACCCTACAAACAATCTCCAGCGTTCGGGGAAGTTTCTTTGAAAATAAAAAACCAATTATGTAGGTCATTAGTTTTACTGCTGAAAGAAAGATTAAAACTTCCTTCAGAGGCCTATATTCTCTATCTACCCCCCCCCCCACCACCACACACACACACACAGAAATAGTGCTGGTGTGGCTTGTTCTCCAGGTGCACAGGAGGTGGTTCACTCCCAGTGGAGACCAGGCGAGTGCTGCGTCCGCTTCGCCAGGACTTCTGTTATTAATAACTGCTGCTGCGGTCGAGCCTCGGGGCAAACTGACCTCGCTGTGTTCCAGCACGCTGCTGCTTGTTTTGCTGAGAAATTATGCAATAAGACACACAAAAGCAGCCCACCCCGCTGACGCACACAGCTCCACAATGGGACTTTTTTTTTTAACATGGAGGGTTCAAAATGTCCATTTCGGTGGCAGTAAAAGGAGAAATGTACCCCGTCTGTTTCTCCCCTCCTGCCCCCCAGCTGATCTTTAGCAGCACTGCCAGAGTGGACATATGGAGTATAAATAGCACGTGGGAAGAGTTTGAAACAGACGAGTGAGCTCAGCACAAAGCCGGGAAAAAGTGGAGGAGCAGGAACGGCGACATCACGGGGGCCCATCAAGGCCCCGCCACATAAAGGCAGCGCTATCACATGGAGCTGGAGATAGCGGCGCCCCCAGGAAACAGAGCACTCACTCCTTTCATCCTCCACTGAAAGGCCAGAGCAGAAAGGAGAGGAGCATCCCACCAGCAGGGGCTCTGGTCCTGTTCTGATGGCGCTGCGCTAATGTCTGCGCCAGCATTATGTCGGCAGATGTATCAGAATAATTGCTCACAGGCTACAAAAGAATATCCATCGCGCGCACACACACACTAAACCCAGCGCCCGCGGAGTCGACCTCCGTGCGCCCTCCGTGCGCCCTCTTTGTTACAAGTCGGTGTTTGGTGCGTGAGCCTGGTTTTACGTCTCTTTGTGCAGGTGGAGACGGCGGATTCATTCCACCGGCACCAGTGAAACAAGGACGGGCCCGAACATCTGGACAGCTGTAGCAGCTGTACCACCAGGCTCAACAGGGACGGCAAACAACTCATTCTGATGCTTTTGGGTCGTACAGTGAAGTACATGCACTACTGTCCGTGGTATTTGTTGTAGTCACGGTAACACAGGTGTCCAATGGAGTGATACACATAGACTGTATAAAATACCTGGACATACCCTCACATCAATGTATGTACATACCAACCAAAGATATCTGCGATCAATAGAGAAGCAAAGAAACCAGGGAATAATAGTCTGGAATCAATGACTAAAAGTTTGCAATCATTGCATTTATCGATTATCCGTAACCTGAACCTGGATGCATGTTTCTGTGTCTGGGCAAGAACGCCGCTGTCCTTTTCAGAAGGCCACAGTTCGGGTGTTACGTCACAGAACGATCACAAAGCAAAAAAAAAAAAAAAAAAATCCCAAAGGAAAATGTCTCTTGTGCCACGAGGACGTACGAGTGTGACAGGAGGAGCAGAAGCTAATGTGAATCTCGCTGCTGGGCAAGATGCTCTTGTCCTACCACCATTTTAACGTGACCTGGGTCATTTTTATCCGCTTCTGTCAGTGCTCATCAAAAAAGACACAGCGCCGGCAGCGAGGCAGCTGTCAAAGGAGGCAAATAAAGTCTTTTATTTTCAGCTCGCACATTCTGTCAACGACCAGGACTCTTGACCTTCATTGAAGGTCCTTGAACACCAAACACGGGAGATGGTTTTAATAATTTGAGCAGCCTGACAGTTAGGACGAGTTGGGACATCTGATCCGTCGACTGACGTCCCAGTAGGAATGGAATGAAAAATCAATGCTCGTCCTCAGCGTCAATAATAACAGTTGACTGGTGTTTCATGCACTGGCAAGTACCCATCAAACCAACCCTGCCTTGTACAGTACAAGTTGTTGGAAAGAATGAATCTTTTGGGTGAACGAATCACTGACTGCAAAGATTCGTTCATTTCACAGTTCTTCTGAGTGCTGCAGTTGAATCTGATTTTGTGGTTTGTTAGCGAGCATCCGGTCCCCTAGCGACAACGACAAGACTCTCTGGCTCTGGAGACTGACTTGAAACAGATTCTACTGATGCAGTACACCTAAAGAACGGATAGGCCCTTCACGATTGTGCGCTTCATGAAGCTCCTCTCTCTGACGTCCTGAAAGGCCGTGGTTTTATTTCAACTCGGCCAGGTTTCATTAATAACTTATGACATTATCCATCTTTCAGTCGGAGGCCCCCTCTGCAAACGAGAGCCCCTCCTGCACCGCGTACCACCGGACACACCCACATCGACCACACTCCACATGTGTACTCCTCTGAGTGAATTAAACTCAGCGTGAATCACAATCATGGCGATTATCAGAAGCGCTCATAGGAGTAGATCCAGAGGGGGCGGGGCTTTGTGAGAACAGACCAGGATATCATCACCTTCAGCCCCAAGAGTCGCCTGGAGGTGTGAGGGGGGTGGTCCAAGCAACTTCTGTTGGATCCTAAAGAGCCCCACTCCACGCTTGTACGGCAACGACAGGAAGTAAAGCCGAGCGTTGAATGGAGCAAAGTCTGCCTCCTAATTAGAGTGAGTTCCTACTCTGGAGGCAGTGGCGGTGGTGATGGAGGGAGGGGAGCACATCTTAAACGTTTGGATGGAAAGTTTGAAATAGTTTCTCTTGTTATAAAGCCGCTGCTGCTGTCTCAGCTTCAGCTTTGGCCTCACAGCAATTAAGGTTTCCGGAAAAGGTGAGTTCACACCACGCGAGCATCAGCCAATTAGGACATTTCCTCATGAGGAATGTCGGCTGGACGCATGCTGAGAAACACACAAGAGCTATTCAAATTTAATGTATTATTATTATTATTATTATTATTAGACTTCTTTACAATAATTGAATGTATTACTATTATCATTAGAATTGTTATTAATTTATTAGTAGTACTGTTGTATTATTATTATACTTCATTTTTTATACTCATTCAAAAACTAAAAGGAACAATAAAAATGCACAACAAACAAAAGCTCAGGTCTCAGGAGGTCATGGAGATCTGACTGGTTGGTACTACTGAATCACTTCAAAATCAATCAATTTCTAGCTCAGAGTTTGTTCTTCAAAAAAAAAGAAAAAAAATCGGAATGGTTTGTGGGCAAAACATGAAGTCGTTAAGAGGTTATTGGAAAACACAGATTGACTCTTTTGACTTTGGTCTTTCATTTTATTGACCATGCAACCAATTGATTAGTCAGGAAAATAAAAAAAATGTTCTTTCAAAGAAGAGTCTCTTAGTTCTAGAGCAGCGCCTAAATGTCACAGAAGGAGGAACTTGAATGTGTGAAACATTTCTTGATTCGGACCCATCTGACCCTTGTCCACTCTCATGTTTTTATTCGCATTAAAAACGCGGCGAAGTGGAGATGTGGAAACACGCGGACATGCATGTCCAAACAGAACCGTACAGACGTTCAGCATCGGGAGGTCTGAGCTGCTTCAGGCGTACAGGAAGAGAAGCGCCGAGGTGGAAGAGGTGCGATTTCTTACGCCTTTGCACAAACAAGTCGATCTATCACACGTCCACACTCTCCTGCTCGGTACTGACGGTACTTGTTAAACACCTGCGCGTTCAGCAAACGAGGAGAAAGAAAAAAGGGTTTCCACGTATAGTCGCTTCCAAAACTCCAAACGAGCCGCCTCACAAGCTGCAGCGGCATCGCAGCGAACAGGAAGCGGGTTGAGCATTAAAAGAATGCAGTGCTGGTCTGTTGTTGACAACTTTCATTATTAATTCATTGTCGTATGGATTGTGTATTCGATTGGGGTGGGGGGGCTGAGGAGGCTCGAGGCTCGAGTTGCTCTTCCTGTCCTCGTCAAGACGCTGGCGCCCACAGCTTTAGGGTCGTGACTGGGGACGCTGTAGTCACGGTAACTTATTAATGTCTATTGATTAGTAATCACAGCAGTCAGAGTCGTGTGAAATACGATCATCAGTCTATAAATATCTTCAATCCATTCAAAACCAAAGATTCAAGAAACAGTGTCAGTGGTCGGAATGGTTCCAGAGGATTCTACCTGTTCACTCACTGATCAAGGCTCAAACCTTCGCTAACCTGCTGACCAATCAGCTGCGAGCTGGCGATGTGTACCCATGAAGGCACCTCTGTGATCGTGTGACATTTCCAGCTAAAAACATGCTAAGACACCACATGCTAATGTGTGGACGGAGGACAAGAACGACGCGCTGATAAATCTGTTTGAGGGGCAACTGTGTCTTCACAACACTAGCTTGAAATGCTACGCTAACAAAATCTTAAAGAGAGTTTTCACAGATAAGAATAGCTAAGCTGGTGGGTTTCTTTCTTTCAGGTGGGCTTCTTGAGCTGCGTTAGGACAAAACACAACTTTAGCTGGGTCGTTGCAGAGGTCAGTCTAAAAGTAAAACATCACGTCGAGGTGTTCTAATATTTTGTAAAAGCGATATATACTTTTATTTTAGTGAGTTTGGTAACTAAGTTGACGTTCGAATGATATTAGCATATGAGTATTAGCATGCTACTTCCTCTTCAAAGCCGACATGTTAGCCTGCTAGCATAACTTTTCAGAGACTTTAATGGGTTTGAGATTCTGACCACTTTGCCATCTTTAATACATAAATTCACCTTGATGAAGTTGATAACAGACAGAGACCAATTGCGACTCCAGAGGTGTCTAAATCACCACCCCAGCCGTGGATTCCTTCTATTACATCGACAGTCGTACAAGCGATCCATAAGATCAGGAAGCTGGCTGCACTGCATAATTCATGTTTACGAGGACCGAGAGAATGTGAGCCCATGTTCAGACATCGTGCTCCTCCTCTCTGCTGCGACGATCCCGCTTCACCCTGCTGCTTGGTGAAGCTCACGGGGACTTAAGTGCCGCTGAACGCGCTCCATACTCCGGGGACATTAAACAATACAGAGAGCCACCCCGGGTCACACCTTCGATTTAGTGGAGGAGGTTGAGGAGGGGACAATAGTGGGCGGGCGCCGCTGAGACACTTTCCCTTTGTAAAAGGAAGAAAAAAAAAAAAACTCTGTTGGCTCCAGGAACTAGCTGCGAGCCAGGAGTTGGTGGGTTTGGCTGTTAATCACACAAACGTGTGTGAAGATGCTGAGGGGACGAGCAGCAGCAGCAGCTGACGGGGTTTAACAGTACAATCACTGCAGGTTTGGGCTCATTTGCAATCCGTGGCTGCCTGTGAGTGACTCGGGTGTATCAATTAAAGATTCAGTGAAGGCAGCACGCACGCACGCGCACACACACACACACACGATCGGGATTAAATATTCATTGAGAAGATGTTGGTCAGGATCCTATGGAGCCTTTTGCAGTGCAAATCAGAACTGCTGGAGCATAAACACAGCACATTACACCACCAGCAGGCTGCTGGTCTGTGTGTGTGTGTGTGTGTATTGTTCCAAACATCACACGAATCTCAGCTCCTCTTCGTCTGCAGATGCTGGCTGCTGCTGCTCTCAAAGCAGGAAGAGGTTGTGACTCATCGTGGATTTCGCGGCCTCCTCCTCCTCCTCCTCCTCCAAGATGAGGCAAAGACCGGGCTCACGTCCCGAGCGGTGTCGGCGCTCACACCCCAGCGACTTGGAGACATGAATTAGGCCGGAAGCCAGAGGTTTCCACCGCTGCTACATGCAGAGCTATTTATAGCATCCCGCTGCCTTGTCACACTGGAGGGGAGAAGAAAACCCCCCCCGACTAACAGGAGGAGGCTGCTGGCAGGGGGATTCAGGAGGAAACATCCCCTCACTGGCCTTTCTACCCCCCCCCCCCCCTTCCCCTCAGTTTATACGCTGCACAAGTGAAGGAAGGGGTTGACATTTTGGCAATGGTTGGCCAGGATTGTTTGGGCATTTCATCTGGCATGTCATGAAGGCCGAGGGGCCCCCACATGTACCAGCCCGTAGGGGCCCCCTGACTGGTAAGGAAAATAAAGAACATGACATAGACAACTCATCCCCCCAAGTTCACCTCCTAAGTCTTGCAGGGTTAGGCGCTCAATGGTTGTGTCCTTCCTAATGTGTGTGGACAGATTGTTGCTCAGTGTGTGTGTTTTGTGGTGTATGTGTGTGTTGTTGTTGGGGGGAGGCCCTGGTTCCCCTGCCTGGTGCGAAAGAGGAGCTGGGAGAAGGAGAACACTTCCATCGGTCCTTGGAAGTTCACAAAAAGCCATGTTGCTGTCATTACGGTAATCACGTTGGCTCTGTCGTACCGTAATGACAGCCACTTGGCCGTCTTCTCCTTCACCAGGCAGAGAGACACTTCTCAGCTGTCAGGACCCGTTTTCTGACGACGCAGTCATTACGGTACTCCGACGTAGGCCAACACAGCGCTATCGTCGTGTTAAAGGGTTGTTCCGACCCTGCCTGAGCGTACCTACCTGAATTCTGGAGACAAGTTGGGCTTCAGGCCGTAGAAAGCAGACGATAAGGTCAAAAGCCACGTGGCACAAAATTGCCGTTGTCACACTCCAGGTAGGGCGCCGACCATCGGACATGAGTCTTGTCCGGAATGAAACTTTCACCTCTTCTCAGAGAATTGTCCACTGAGGTGAAGTCTTGGCTCAGCACCCTCTTGTGGAAGCTGGGCTTCTTCCTGTCCCTGACACCGTGGTACCACTCCGTGTCTGCTGTGCGGTTGTGTAGATGATGGTAGGCCGTGCTGGACAGGTCCTGGAGGACGATCTCGTCCCCGGCCCTGGTCGCCTGGAGGAGCACCGAGGGCCCTGGCCCGGATGAATCCGGGCTGAAGGTGACAACCGCCCGGTGGATCTTGGCGTCCCCCTCAAGGATGCTCCTGACCAGAGCATGGTACCACTCAATGTCTCTCCGCAGACTCTCCTCCCTGGACCTGTTGGCTTGGAGGATCATGCTGAGGAAGTTGGTGGCGTGAAGCACCGTGTCCAGCGCGCTGCTCACGGACAGATGCGAGGCGGCGTGTGACCTTCCCCGCAGAGAGGTGAGCTCGTACCTGCGGGAGCAGCTTGCGTGTTTCAGCGTGCTGGAGTTGCCGCTGTGCAGAAACGCGGTGACCACCCGCGGCAGCAGACGCTCCTCCGCGGTGAGATGCGCCAGCCGGCCGCGGTGGACGTGCGCTCCCAGCCCGCCGGGCGCGTCTCTCTGCTGGGATCCCAGCACGGATCCCAGCGGCAGCAGCAGCAGCAGCAGGAGCCGGAGAACAGCCATTCTCCCCCGGAACGCCTCCTCGGATGCTTTAGGTCGGAACTGATGATGTCGTCGTGCGGTGAAACGTCTACACCATCGCTCCGTGCTCGTCTGCTCTTCACGACGTCCTCCACAAATCCCTCTTTTCTTCTTCACAGATGCTTCATGCAGCTTGTTGATGGATCTCTCTCTCTCTCTCTCTCTCTCTCTCTCTCTCTCTCTCTCTCTCTCTCACTCAGTCTGGCTCTGCATCCTCCCTCTGCGCGTACAACCACCGTAGGAGGAAGGAGGAGGAGGAGGAGGAGGAGGAGAAACAGGACAGCTATTATTATTAGTATTACATTTATATATATTTGGGGGGGAGCTCCTCGCCAGGATGACAAACGCACTCCGCCCCCCTCCGACCACAGGCGGAATTACCCGGGTCTGGAGAGGAAGGATGCGTCAAAATCTTACTGAGAGATACTGTTTGTCTCGTTTCTCATCAAAATGTGTAATTTATACTTAAAATTCTCATTTAGAATTTTACATTTACATTTAGAATAAGAAATCACCTACAAAGTAACTTGTTTATTCGACATTTGTCACCAGTTTCAAGCGAATTTTTATTTTCGTACAGTTTAAATCTGCCCAGCATGTTAAAAGAAAAAATGAAAATTGTCCGAAAACAAGTTGCCTTTACAGGTTTTATTTTTAACGGAAATGTCTAATTTCTAGTTAACACATCTATTTACACTTAAAATAAGACACGTCGCGTGGAAAAGTAACTTGTTACTTCCAAGTAAATTCCAAGTACATTTTTTTTTAAATCTGCCAGCGGGACAAGCAAAACGATCTTGTTCTACTGACAGCCTTTTCTGCTTTTTTCAGTTGAATAGTTGATTGGAACAATTAAATATGTCTTAAAAAAACAAGTTATTTTTCTGGTGCAGGGTTTTAGTTAACATGTAAAGAGATTTAACCAGAAATGAGACATTTTATAAAACAAATATGATGTGTAAGATTTGGTTTTTGCAGTCTTCCCCGTCTCCTCATCTCCAGAAGCGCCATTGATCCGCTATGAGTGAAACACTCCTCCTGGAGCGTCTCTGCCTCCCATGCATTGATTTGATCGGTGTGTCATACATTCACACACCTTCCAGCCCTCAGAGGCCTCGTCAACACCAGCCGAAACACCCGACAAGCGCATCTGAAACTTTGGCTTTCAAATTTTACAATTATACAATCACAATTCCGGTGTGTCAACACACCTGAACAGGAAGAAACCAGGTTGAGTCGTGGTGCACATTGTACACCAGTAAATGCAGGGCCAGTTTGTGCATGTCGTTGGACTTGATGTTGGTGATGTTGAGGTGATCACCGTGATGTTTTTCCTTCTTTTTCTTCATGTTTGTATAACTGCAGCTGTGCACACAAGAGCAAAACTAGAGTATCGATAAGTATCAGATACCGATACAGACGTGTTGTCGGTATGTAGATCGATCCACCCACCACTGGATCACGGAGTTGAACCGGAAGATACACACATATCATATTTATACATTTTTTTATTGTCATTTTACGTCGGAGCACGTTCTTCTTTCTTTTTGTTCTTCTTCCTCAACCACTGTCTGAGTAATGGACGCATTTAGTTCAGCTGTGGCTCTAAACCAACAATACCAAGGGACTTATGCACACACACACACACACACACACACACCAATCCATCACATTTTCTCGTTCTTATTACTTGATCTCTCTCTCCTGGGTGTCAGGCCCTGTCACGTCATGCTTTGTGGCCCCGAGGCATCTTGTCCTGGAAGCGTGGTGAGGGCAGACAGGCGTGACGGAGGGTGACAGAGCCGGGAGTCGGGCAGCGCGCCAGGCCAGCAGGCCGGCTGAGAGCGAGGACCCGCACAGACGAGTCCAACGCCGCTGGCTCGTCCCGTCTGGAGATCCTCAAACAGATGCTGAAATTACAGCGGGTCGTCTTCTCACGTCTGTCTGTGTCCCACCAATCAGATGATTCCTCCTGTGATCTGCCAGAGAGAGACGGGTCCGAGCATTGTTTGGGCTTCATGAAGGCTTTTAATGAACTGGTAGACAGCCGATCGACGCCGTCCAAAGAGTCTCCTGTCGTCCACTTGCTCTCATCCTTCTTGGGAAATATTTACGTCCTTTCACGTTCCTCCTGACATTTGGAACCGAGGCAGAGCAGAACATAGAGTTTCAGCTGTGGTGTGAGAGCACACTTCATCTTCCACAATCTACGGGATTACGTTCCGTTTATCTCCACCAGGGGGAGAAGCTGCGGTGAGCAAAACTGCCCGAACACCACGCTACTTGTCAGCAGAACAAAGACTGAAATCTCTGAAACATCAGTCAGACTGGCGATGGTGGCCATCACCCCTACTCTGGAGGTGTGAGCCATCTGTCTGTCTGTGTGTGTGAGTGAGTGTGTGTGTGTTGCCAGTTGGAGACCACAATGAATATTTTATCAACGCAGATCTCTGAAGACTGACAGCAGCTTAATTATGTATCTTTAGACAATGAGACACATGAGAACGCTTACATACAACAAGGATTTCTGAGGCCAGCGGCCCGACGTGACGTTCCCTTCATCCGGAAATGACTTTACAGGAATTAAATACTCTTCATGGAAATGGGAAATACCTGCGTGATCACTGTTCATCACTGAAGCAGATCATGATCACCATAAAGGAGAATTAATAGCAGGATAATACAGCTGTCAATCAAAGTGAGACACAGCTAAGTGTCGAATTATTTGGTCCACTGACTTCAATTTACTGATCAAGTGAAGTGAAAAGAATCAGAAACTGAAGAGAAATGTGATCCAAGTGACATTTCACAGGATTAAAACTGAGAACATGCCTCAGTATTGTTTCTGTCAGTCACACTGATGAACAGCAGCCTCCTGTGACCTGCAGAGTGTGTGTGTGTGTGTGTGACACTGATCACTTCTTACCTGCAGCAGCAAACATCCACGATCGCCCGGGGAGAGGTGATGAGGAGAAGCCATCTGCGGTGTGACTGTCAGTCTCCTCCGGCTTGGGTTGGGAAGTGCCGCTCGAACAGCGACGAGCCAACGTCAGCTCTTCCATCAAACTGGTGCACGCACACACACGGCATCAATAAAACCTGTGTGACAGCACGGGAACATGGACTGAGAAGGAGGTGCGATGATGGTGGGAGCAGCAAACCTGATGTTTAATGCATCGACTTGTTTTATTGCACCTTTACTGCTCGAGTTTAGATACTGACACGTCGACGGTCCCAGAGGGACTTCAGAATAAACAGGATTACAGGGTTGCTCCTCTAAAATATGAGCTAATCTGACATTTGAGATGATAGCTGATGTAGAATTATCTGGAAACGAAGAAAGTTGGAAGGTGATTAGCATATTTTTACGCCACACTCACCTTTTAGGCATCAAAAAAACCACCCAATCAAAGGTGAATTTCCATGAAGGAATAATGCACCGTCCGTCCATCTGCTGCCTCACGTAGCCTGTGCAGGGAGCGGTAACCAAACAGCCGATCAGAGGCTGAGACAGACAGCCAGTCACACCTGCAAACCGTTTGCAGTCTGCAATCAAAGCATTCTGGTCTGTGTGAGGAAACTGGAATACCTGGAGTAAACCCATGCACACAGAAAGCGACGGGCCGTCACAAGTCAATTCCTCTAAATGGGAAATATTTCAGAACCTTTCTGGTTATTTGATCGCTCTGGGTCTGACGGTGTCACGTCTGATGCCGGTCGCTCTCCTCCGGCACTTAACCTCTGTCAGCTGGCTGTCAGTCAGAGCCGAGTCCCCCGAGACGGAGCTCACGTCTTATTACATGTCAAGGTCACTGGTTCCCCACGTCCTCTGGTCCTTTCATCACAATGGGCAGAAGATCCAGACATGTTCTGGATGCAGAAACCTGACGGACATATCAGTTATTGCATTTCCACCTCAGACTGACCATTTTCATACACACTGTGTTTTCGATCACAACATTGTCCAAAACCACACTACAGATTTCTGCAAAGGAATGGAGACAGTTGGTCTCTCTAAGCTCCTCTGAGGCGATAAACTCCTCATCTACTCGGTGAAAGAGCAGCTTCCATTGCACCACAGGTTCACATTAAGGAGATGGGAGCAGCCTGCTACCTGCAATTATCTGTGTTCACTCAACCGTGAGCCAGTGGCTGCTGAGCAACAGCTGGCTCGCTCCTTCCCACCACACACACACACACACACACACACACACACACACACACACACACACACTACCTCCACACACACCTATTCCTCACTTCCACCCACCAGGCAGCTTGATTAATAAGACCGCTGCTTGCGGCGGGGCAATCCAGTGAACAGAGAAAGGACAGAGCTGCTAGAGAGAAGACTGCAGGACGTGATCTGCAGTACCTGAGCACATACTGCAGGACATGTCACAGAACTTCACCCTCTTCCTCCAGGAATCACCCCACAGGAAGTCCAAGCTCTCGACCCACTATCCTGCCCAACAGCGTTTTTCCCAGGTCCAGGTGGAGCCATGAAACCCATGTATTCTTAGAAAGAGTGGTTACGTTCCTGTGTCAGCAGTGTAGGGAAAGGTAATTAACCCAAATACAGGTTCCCCTGTAAGAAATCATGTTTTCTCAGTGTTGTATGAATCTTCTCAAACTTTGAGATGCATCAGTGTTTGAACTGCCAGCAGCATCATAAAACACGTCAATTAACATCATTTGCTTTCATTCAGACTAAATCAGGACAAAACAATGACCTCAAAAATGATTGCTGAACAAAGTTGAGCCAAGGTTTTTGAAGTTTTTCCCCCCAGATGTAGGCTAAATTGTTCTAGTGAATACAAGTTAAGCTAATCACGTTTTCCGTTGGGATTATTAAACCTCATAAATGATTCTTTCGTTTCGTCGATTCGGTTCGTCCGGAGGGTCAAACTTCATGACAAACCGGAACGCAGCCCAGCTAGCGCTAGAAGTAAATGTAAAAGTCTGCGTCGTCATTGATTCAAACACCTTAACATAGCATAGTATGAAGAATTAAGCTTATTTGCACAATCGTGTGTACTGAAGAAACCCAAGTATGGACAATATATACAAGTTTGTGTGGCGGCAAAATGCTGCTTTGAGTTGCAGATGCTGCGTTCATGGACGCGTCGGGAAAAATGAATTCGTTACTTCGATCAGAAATACACTGGAAAAAACGAGTGCAGATGTGAGTATAAGACTTTAAGGGGAGGGGGGGTGTTTCTTAGTCGTTCAGATGAAGCAAAGAATCAATATGGGACCGCTTGAAAATAGGTTCATTCATTCAATGCTTAGATTCAGTGACATCTGGTGGCGAAATAGGATAACAGCAAAGTCACATGAAGGTTTTCATTTAGAAACTATATTTTTGTGGACTATTTTTTGTGTGATCGTCGACGGTTTCAAATGGCAGAGAGAAATGCCAAAGTGCACATTAGTTCAAAACATGACATATATGTCAAAGCCGGCATTCGTGTCCAACGTTCAGTGATGAAAATGATGGGGGAGTCTGGCGCGTCTCTGGCCTCGTCGTCATCGGCCACGTGACTCACTCCGTCCCAAAGCTTTGAATCGGTGGTTGAAGGGAAGTGATGCTCCCGAGTCGGAGCAGTCGGTGTTACTGCCGTCACTAGTTCTACATGTCTGACACCATGTACCCACCAGAAAACAATCACAACCACTTAGCCCAAAAAGAGGCTGCAGCTGAGAAATCTCCGAGGTAAGTTATTTTATTTTTTTAAAATGTTTTTCCAAGTCAAGGCTAATGTCTGCCTTTCAGAAACGTATATATACTAGTATATGATAGTGTCAGTGATATTCAGGAAGTGGATAATATCTTTGTGTGTGTGTGTGTGAGAGAGAGAGAGAGAGAGAGAGATTAAAAAACGGTGATATTTTGCTTGTTTAAAGTGTGTAAACTATTTGTCTATCAGATGTATTTCCAAGTTTAGCCCAATGGTTATTCGAGAGAACAGGTCAACCAAGAGTGCAATGAAAATAATGGGACCAGCGAAAGCAGAGTCGACGTCACCGGAAAGAAACCAGACGAAGCATTCAAAAGAGCCCAGACTACCTGAAAGTGAGTTCAGGTGTCACAGTGTCTTTTAGGTCAAATCTTGTGCTTTCCATACCAAATGCCGTCTGTCTTTCAGAGACAAAGTGTTCTAAAGAGCTTCAATGCACCCGCAATATGAGGACATCAGCAGACAAACCACCTACGGGCATTTACACTAAGAGAGACGTTACACAGACCAAGAGAATAAAGAAACCACAGCCTGCATTTGTGGACAGCTACAATGGACACAAGGTGCTTCTGGAAAACTCAGGACTTATCCCCAAATACATCAAGAAGAAGGTACTTTCTGAACACGAGGGAAAAGATGCATGGAGCAGAAATAAATCACGTGTACTGATGAAATGATACAATCCTGTGAGGCAGATTTTCGTCTCAAATTCTGCTACTGCTAATTCTCCTACACACAGCATTACGGAGAAGTGCCTGGGTACCTGCAGCAGCAGCAGCAACACAACAAAGACAAGCAAAGTGCTCAAGAGGAGAAAGAGATGCTGATGGAGGAGCAGAAGAAGCAGGCGGCCATGAAAGGCATTTCTCAAGAGGAGGTGCCAGCCATGCTGAAGGTATTTGACGGCATGGTTATAACAGTTGCACTTCTCATTCCCAGCATCTGCAAATCCTGTTTATCTGATCTAGACCCTGATGAAGACCTGGAACAAACTGCGCCAAGACTACCAGAAGCTCCCGTTTTTCGCTGACACCCCATCGAAAAAATTCTGCAGGCGGAAATTTGAAGCATCGATGAAGCAACTGGAGAGGGAGATTGAGCTCATGGAGATGTTCCAGGCCTCCAGATCTACAGTTAGCAAAGGATCACCTGCGTACACCAACCTCATCAGTGCAACATGAGCGTGTGATCTCAAAAGCTGGCAAAGTCATCAGCAAAAAAAAAAAGTCCAAAAAATATTGTTTCTCAATAAAAAAAAAAAAAAGGTTGAATCCCAATCCCATGTACATAATCACACACCCTGCCCTGGTTCCACAAGCACATACTGCCATCA
>NW_027615542.1:32500-39961 GCF_965212315.1 Lampetra planeri | reverse complement strand
TGCAGGCCTCGTGCATGCCCTGCCCGTCGCGTCGCTACAAGGAGGCGTGGGGCCCTCAGCGCTGCCTCCTGTGCCTCGACTGCGCCCTGCTGAACCGCGCGCACGCACACAACTGCACGCACACGCACAACGCCGTGTGCGGAGAGTGTGTGCAGGGGTAGGAAGCACACACACACACGCAGACACACGCACGCACACACACACACACACACACGCAGACACACACGCAGACACACGCACACACGCAGACACACGCAGACACACACGCACGCACACACACACACACACACAGACACACACGCACACACGCAGACACACACGCACACACGTAGACACACACACGCAGACACACACACACACACGCAGACACACACGCAGACACACGCACACACGCAGACACACGCAGACACACACGCACGCACACACACACGCAGACACACACGCACACACGCAGACACACACGCACACACGTAGACACACACACGCAGACACACGCAGACACACGCAGACACACGCAGACACACGCAGACACACACGCAGACACACAGACACACACACACACACGCAGACACACACGCACGCACACACACACACACGCAGACACACACGCAGACACACGCAGACACACACGCAGACACACGCAGACACACACGCAGACACACGCAGACACACGCACGCACACACCGCACACACGCAGACACACACGCACACACGTAGACACACACACGCAGACACACGCAGACACACACGCAGACACACGCAGACACACACGCACACACGCAGACACACACGCACACACGTAGACACACACACGCAGACACACGCAGACACACACGCAGACACACGCAGACACACACGCACACACGCAGACACACGCAGACACGCAGACACACACGCACACACGCAGACACACGCACACACGTAGACACACACACACACACGCAGACATACGCAGACACACACGCACACACGCAGACACACGCACACACGCAGACACACGCACACACGCACACACGCAGACACACGCACACACGCAGACACACGCACACACGCAGACACACACGCAGACACACGCACACACGCAGACACACACAAAAAACGAATGTAGACAAATATTCCCCGTATAGCCTTAACAGACTGAAGGGGGCAAGTGCTGATAGTGAGCAGCACCTATGAAGGCTACCGGCGCTGTGGCACACGAGGGGGTGGGTGGCCAGCACCACGCCCGGCCCGCCTTTGTCTCTCCCAGTGGCGATGTTCGCTACACACCGCACCAGGAGCTCATCTGAGGCTGAGTCAACCTAGGGGAGGAGGCCCAGGATCGGTTCAGAGAATTGTCACTGGTGGTAGGGGATCGAACTCGGGTCTCTGCCGGGTTCGTAGCGCAGCGTCGCGCTAACCACTACACCACCGCACACAACGACAACACAACACAACAACCGCCATTCACCACGACGCTTGTGCCAGGCCATGTGCACCTTGAGGCTGCCACGTGAAGTGTTGAACGCCCGCTGGCAGGAGGTCACGGGGCAGACCCAGCAAGTGCCACGGGTCGACTGACCGAGATGACCGAGACGACTGGCTGATGCACCACCTGTGCCCCCTACTGTACCAACTTGCTGTGCTTTAGCTACCCGGCGCTCCGCTCGTTGTTGTGAGCGTCGCTCCTCCGCCCTCCGTTGTTGTTGGAGGGCGACTGCCTCCAACTGCCCAGTAGCGTCCTTCACGAGCCTCCTCCACTGAGGCCGATCTTGACACCGCTGGTACCAGTCATCGGCAAGTCCACTCAGCTCCACGTCCTCCTGTACCACATCACTCCATCTCTTCTCTAGCCCGTTGCCGCGACCGTTTAGCCCCCTCGATCCGGCCGAACAAAAGCTGTTTGGGCATGCGGTGGCTGGGCATGCGGGCTACACACACACACGGATTGTTGTTGTTGTTGACTGTTGTTGTTGTTGTCTTCGTTAAGGTTTTATCGGAAGACCCGGCTGGGCGGATTCCAGGACTCGGAGTGCGTGTCCTGTGCCAGCTCCCCGCCTGCAGACCGCACGCAGTGTGAGAGACCGCTAGCAGCAGCATCAGCAGTGTCATCAGCAGCAGTGTCATCATCATCCTCATCATCAGTGTCATCCCCATCAGTAGTGTCATCATCATCAGCAATGTCCTCTCCCCCCCGTGTCTCCCCCCCCCCCCCCCCCGTGTCTCCCTCCATGTCTCCCTCACCATGTCTCTCCCCCCGGCGTCTCCCCCCCGTGTCTCCCCCTGTGTCTCACCCCCTGTGTCTCCCCCCGTGTCTCCCCCCGTGTCTCCCCCTGTGTCTCACCCCCTGTGTCTCCCCCCGTGTCTCCCCCCGTGTCTCCCCCCGTGTCTCCCCCCGTGTCTCACCCCCTGTGTCTCACCCCCCCCCCCGTGTCTCCCCCTGTCTCACCCCCCTGTGTCTCACCCCCTGTGTCTCCCCCCGTGTCTCCCCCCGTGTCTCCCCCCCGTGTCTCCCCCTGTCTCACCCCCTGTGTCTCACCCCCCCCCCCCGTGTCTCCCCCTGTCTCACCCCCTGTGTCTCACCCCCTGTGTCTCCCCCCGTGTCTCCCCCCGTGTCTCCCCCCGTGTCTCCCCCTGTCTCACCCCCTGTGTCTCACCCCCCCCCCCGTGTCTCCCTCCGTCTCACCCCCCGTGTCTCCCCCCCCCCCCAGGCGGCGAGCGTCTCTCCGTGGTGCGTGTCTCCCGCGGCGACTCGCTGTCCGAGGAGCGCGCCGTCACCGGCGTCGTGTGCGGAGTCCTCGCCACCGTCCTGGTGGCCGTCTCCGCCTTCTGCCTCGTCTACTGGAAGCACCACCTGGCACAGAAGCAGCAGCAGCAGCAGCAGCTGAGCGACGGTGACGGGACACGCCGGGAGGGTTGGGGAGGGTGGGGCAGTCGCTGCCACTCCAATCTGCCGCTACTTAACGGCACTTGCCCCTGCAGCCTGCTGGAGGCCACACGGGGGAGCTTTGTCTGTGTGGAGGCGCTGCTGCTACTTGCTGCTTAACTGCACTTGCCCCTGCAGCCTGCTGGAGGCCACACGGGGGAGCTTTGTCTGTGTGGAGGCGCTGCTGCTACTTGCTGCTTAACTGCACTTGCCCCTGCAGCCTGCTGGAGGCCACACGGGGGAGCTTTGTCTGTGTGGAGGTGCTGCTGCTACTCGCTACTGACAGCACTTGCGTGGTAACCGTGGGTAACCGTGGTAACCGTGGTAACCGTGGTTTTCACCTGCAGGTGCACTGGAGGCCCAGGAGGTGGGGGCTGATGACGATGTGGGGGGGTGAGGAGGAGGAGGAGGCTCGTGCCTTGACCCCGGGAGATGACCCCCTGGGAGAGGGGGGGGTGACCCCCTCCCCGGGGAGGAGCGGGAGACCCCCACGGGGACGAATCGTTGCCTCTCAAACCTCCGCACACGGCGCGTGCGTGCGTGGGTACGTGCGTGTGTATGTGTGTGTGTGTACACGTGTGTGTGTGTGTACACGTGTGTGTGTGTACACGTGTGTGTGTGTGTACACGTGTGTGTGTGTACACGTGTGTGTGTGTGTACACGTGTGTGTGTGTGTACACGTGTGTGTGTGTGTACACGTGTGTGTGTGTGTACACGTGTGTGTGTGTGTACACGTGTGTGTGTGTGTACACGTGTGTGTGTGTACGCGTGCGTGCGTGGGTACGTGTGTGTGTACGTGTGTGTGTGTGTGTACACGTGTGTGTGTGTACACGTGTGTGTGTGTACACGTGTGTGTGTGTACGCGTGTGTGTGTGTGTACGCGTGTGTGTGTGTGTACACGTGTGTGTGTGTACGCGTGTGTGTGTGTACGTGTGTGTGTGTGTACGCGTGTGTGTGTGTACGCGTGTGTGTGTGTGTACACGTGTGTGTGTGTGTACACGTGTGTGTACACGTGTGTGTGTCTATGCGTGTGTGTGTACGTGTGTGTGTACACGTGCGTGCGTGTGTACACGTGTGTGTGTACACGTGTGTGTGTATCTCTGTGTGTGTGTATCTCTGTGTGTATCTCTGTGTGTGTGTGTCTCTGTGTGTGTGTATCTCTGTGTGTGTGTATCTCTGTGTGTGTATCACTGTGTGTGTGTCTCTGTGTGTGTATCTCTCTGTGTGTCTCTCTGTGTGTGTCTCTGTGTTTTCAGTGGCCGTCTGCGATGGGCCTTCGAGTCTGCGCTCGCTGCAGCCGGACCTCCCCACGCCCGCCCCCTGTGCCCACTGCTGCCTGCACCACGGAGGCCCAGACCTCAACCACAACCCCCTCTACCTGCTGGGCAGGTGGGGTGAGGCCCAGCGGCCAGGGCCACAGGGCCTAGGGCCCCAGGTCCCAGGTCCCAGGTCCCAGGGTCCAGGTCCGAGGGCTCAGGCCCAGGTCCCAGGGGCCCAGGGGCCAGGTCGCACGTCACAGGTTCCAAGGTTCCAAGGTCCCAGGGTCCCAGGTCCTAGGTCACAGGGCCCGGGTCCCAGGGCTCAGGGGTCCAAGGGCACGCCCAGGGCCCACTTCCCAGGCCCCAGGTCCCAGGACTCAAGCCTACGACCAGGTCCCAGGGCCCAGGCCCAGGTCCTAGGGGCCCAGGTCACAGGTTCCAAGGGTGCAGGTCCTAGGGCTCAGGCCCAGGTTCCAAGTCCCAGGTCTCAGGTCCCAGGGCTCAGGCCCAGGTCCCAGGGGCCCAAGTCCCAGGTCCCAGGGCCCACGCCGCCAGTTTGGGGAGCGGCACCCCCCCCCCCCCAATTTCTAAATGTATTAGATTTTAACGAATACATATTTACGTGTGTTCAAATGCACGTGCGCGCAAACACATTCGGACAAGATTTTTCTAAAAAAAATTCATTTTAAAAACTTTTTATTTTATTTATTTCCCCCCCTCCCTCTCAGGGCGGCCCCCGCAGGAAATCGGGCGCCGCGCGGACGCCCGCTCGCCGGCGGCCCCGGCGAGGACCCCTGCCGCTGTGGCTGCGAGGACCCCGCCCGGGGCCGTGGGGGTGGGGGGGGATTGGGGTGTCCGCGGAGCTCCCCCCGGGGGGGGCGGGAGGTGCCCGTTGGCGCCTCGCCACCGAACACTCGGAACCTCCTGCCACGGGCTGTGACCTCCCTACAGGCCCCTGTGATGGTGAGTGGGGGGTGGGGTGGAGTGGTGGAGGGGGTGGTGGGGGGAGATGGTGGTGGGGGGGGGGTGGGGTGGAGTGGTGGAGGGGGGTGGTGGGGGGGGGGTGGTGGGGGGGGGTGGTGGGGGGGGTGGTGGGGGGGGATGGTGGGGGGGGTGGTGGGGGGGGATGGTGGGGGGGGGGTGGTGGGGGGGGGTGGTGGGGGGGGGTGGTGGGGGGGGATGGTGGGGGGGGGGGTGGTGGGGGGGGATGGTGGTGGGGGGGGTGGTGGGGGGGGATGGTGGGGGGGGTGGTGGGGGGGGGGGTGGTGGGGGGGATGGTGGGGGGGGATGGTGGGGGGTGAGGGCACAAACATCATCAGCATCATCACCACGGTGGCTAGGAGATGTTGACTACCTCGCCTGGTGTACAGGAGGTCGTGGGTTCGATCCCGACCCTGAAAATGCCTGCTGCTGTATGTTTGGAGTTTGCGTCTCTCTCTCATCATCATCATCACGGTGGCTAGGAGATGTTGACTATCTCGCCTGGTCTACAGGGCTAGGAGATGTTGACTATCTCGCCTGGTCTACAGGGCTAGGAGATGTTGACTACCCCGCCTGGTACGCAGGAGGTCGTGGGTTTGATCCCGACCCTGACGATGCCTGCTGCTGCTGTATATTTGGAGTTTGCGTCTCTCTCTCTCTCATCATCATCGTCACGGTGGCTAGGAGATGTTGACTACCCCGCCTGGTACACAGGAGGTCGTGGGTTCGATCCCGACCCCTGACGATGCCTGCTGCTGCTGTATATTTGGAGTTTGCGTGTCTCTCATCATCATCACGGTGGCTAGGAGATGTTAACTACCTTGCCTGGTCTGCAGGAGGTCGTGGGTTACATCCCGACCCTGACGATGCCTGCTGCTGCTGTGTATTTGGAGTTTGCGTGTCTCTCATCATCATCACGGTGGCTAGGAGTTGTTGACTATCTCACCTGGTCTACAGGGCTAGGAGATGTTAACGACCTCGCCTGGTCTACAGGAGGTCGTGGGTTCGATCGCGACCCTGTCGATGCCTTCTGCTGTGTATTTGGAGTTTGCGTGTCTCTCTCATCGCCACGGTGGCTAGGAGATGTTGACTACCTCGCCTGGTACGCAGGAGGTCGTGGGTTCGATCCCGACCCTGTCGATGCCTTCTGCTGTATATTTGAAGTTTGCGTGTCTCTCTCTCTCATCATCGCCACGGTGGCTAGGAGATGTTGACTACCTCGCCTGGTACGCAGGAGGTCGTGGGTGGGATCCGTGGGTGGGACACCTGGATGTGGGTGACCAGCTGAGCTCAGCATGCCTCTGAGCGTGAACCCTTCCCCGACCCTCCCATTCCCAGACTCCCTACACAAGGGTCACGTGACACCGCCGGGCATACTGGGTAGAGGTGCCGCTGCCGCCCCTCTGCTGTGCTCCCAGCATGCACCCCTCCCGGCCTGCCACTGTGAGGGCTGCCCAATGGGCAGGCTCGCCGTCGGGGTCAGAGGTCGAGCAGCAGCCAATCAGGAGGTGAGGTCACTGTGTGATGAGTCTGTGGGTCTCTGTGTGGTGAGTCTATGGGTCTCTGTGATGAGTCTGTGGGTCTCTGTGTGGTGAGTCTGTGGGTCTCTGTGTGGTGAGTCTATGGGTCTCTGTGATGAGTCTATGGGTCTCTGTGGTGAGTCTGTGGGTCTCTGTGTGGTGAGTCTGTGGGTCTCTGTGATGAGTCTGTGAGTCTCTGTGTGGTGAGTCTGTGGGTCACTGTGTGATGAGTCTGTGGGTCTCTGTGTGGTGAGTCTATGGGTCTCTGTGATGAGTCTGTGGGTCTCTGTGTGGTGAGTCTGTGGGTCTCTGTGTGGTGAGTCTATGGGTCTCTGTGATGAGTCTGTGGGTCTCTGTGTGATGAGTCTATGGGTCTCTGTGTGGTGAGTCTGTGGGTCTCTGTGATGAGTCTGTGGGTCTCTGTGTGATGAGTCTGTGGGTCTCTGTGTGGTGAGTCTGTGGGTCTCTGTGTGGTGAGTCTGTGGGTCTCTGTGTGGTGAGTCTGTGGGTCTCTGTGTGGTGAGTCTGTGGGTCTCTGTGTGGTGAGTCTGTGGGTCTCTGTGTGGTGAGTCTGTGGGTCTCTGTGTGGTGAGTCTGTGGGTCTCTGTGTGGTGAGTCTGTGGGTCTCTGTGATGAGTCTGTGAGTCTCTGTGTGGTGAGTCTGTGGGTCTCTGTGTGGTGAGTCTGTGGGTCTCTGTGTGATGAGTCTGTGGGTCTCTGTGTGGTGAGTCTGTGGGTCTCTGTGTGGTGAGTCTGTGGGTCTCTGTGTGGTGAGTCTGTGGGTCTCTGTGTGGTG
>NW_027615542.1:0-27500 GCF_965212315.1 Lampetra planeri | reverse complement strand
GGCAGTGTTGAGTCTATGGGCAGTGCTGAGTCTATGGGCAGTGTTGAGTCTATGGGCAGTGTTGAGTCTATGGGCAGTGTTGAGTCTATGGGCAGTGTTGAGTCTATGGGCAGTGTTGAGTCTATGGGCAGTGTTGAGTCTATGGGCAGTGCTGAGTCTATGGTGCAGTGCTGAGTCTATGGGCAGTGTTGAGTCTATGGGCAGTGTTGAGTCTATGGGCAGTGCTGAGTCTATGGGCAGTGTTGAGTCTATGGGCAGTGTTGAGTCTATGGGCAGTGTTGAGTCTATGGGCAGTGTTGAGTCTATGGGCAGTGTTGAGTCTATGGGCAGTGTTGAGTCTATGGGCAGTGCTGAGTCTATGGTGCAGTGCTGAGTCTATGGGCAGTGTTGAGTCTATGGGCAGTGTTGAGTCTATGGGCAGTGTTGAGTCTATGGGCAGTGTTGAGTCTATGGGCAGTGTTGAGTCTATGGGCAGTGTTGAGTCTATGGGCAGTGCTGAGTCTATGGTGCAGTGCTGAGTCTATGGGCAGTGTTGAGTCTATGGGCAGTGTTGAGTCTATGGGCAGTGCTGAGTCTATGGGCAGTGTTGAGTCTATGGGCAGTGTTGAGTCTATGGGCAGTGTTGAGTCTATGGGCAGTGTTGAGTCTATGGGCAGTGTTGAGTCTATGGGCAGTGTTGAGTCTATGGGCAGTGCTGAGTCTATGGTGCAGTGCTGAGTCTATGGGCAGTGTTGAGTCTATGGGCAGTGTTGAGTCTATGGGCAGTGCTGAGTCTATGGGCAGTGTTGAGTCTATGGGCAGTGTTGAGTCTATGGTGCAGTGTTGAGTCTATGGGCAGTGTTGAGTCTATGGTGCAGTGCTGAGTCTATGGGCAGTGTTGAGTCTATGGGCAGTGCTGAGTCTATGGTGCAGTGTTGAGTCTATGGGCAGTGTTGAGTCTATGGTGCAGTGTTGAGTCTATGGGCAGTGTTGAGTCTATGGTGCAGTGTTGAGTCTATGGGCAGTGTTGAGTCTATGGGCAGTGTTGAGTCTATGGGCAGTGCTGAGTCTATGGTGCAGTGTTGAGTCTATGGGCAGTGTTGAGTCTATGGTGCAGTGTTGAGTCTATGGGCAGTGCTGAGTCTATGGTGCAGTGTTGAGTCTATGGGCAGTGTTGAGTCTATGGGCAGTGTTGAGTCTATGGTGCAGTGTTGAGTCTATGGTGCAGTGCTGAGTCTATGGGCAGTGTTGAGTCTATGGTGCAGTGTTGAGTCTATGGGCAGTGCTGAGTCTATGGTGCAGTGCTGAGTCTATGGGCAGTGTGTTGAGTCGATGCCAAAAGACTCGGGACATGTTTTTTTTTTCTAGCGCTAAATCAGACGTGTGTAGTAATTTGCAGATTTTAACTTTAGATGGTAAACTGATCGAAAGGGTATTTTTGTACAAGTACTTTGGCATCTGGTTAAATGAAAAGCTCAATTTTAAGCAGCATATCGAAAATTTTGGCAAAGAAATTGAAGTTGAAAACGAGTTTTTCTTTCAGGAACAAATCTTGCTTCTCGGAGTCAATTAAGAAGGATCTTCTTGTGCAAGGTACATTTTTATCTGTATTGGCTTTAGTATGAACACGTGTTCATTTTGATTCGCATGTTCATTTTTTTTACGTCTGACTTTTTGTGAACGAAAAGACACAAATTCGTCCGTTTAACTCATTCAAAAGAGGCACATTTCAAAATAGCGCTGTTCTGGTCAGGGGAGTGGAGGTGTCGGGTGGGGGGTGACTTTAGGCTACTGCCCCCCCCCTGCCCCCCCCTATCTGCGTGACTTTACCAAAAAACCAAAAGAATACATTTGAATTACTGTACCGTTGAGATACTGCAAATACTCTGGTTCTATCGGTAAAGTCACATAGGGTAGAAATAAAATTAACCCGTAAAAACAAAGTTTTTCACTATGAATCCTTTATATGCGTGGCGGCTAGAGTCCTCTCGTCCTCTGGCTTGAGATGGCTGCCACCTATGGGTCAGATGATTGCCTGCCACCATTAAGCAATTGGTAATTACATTAAAAAAATATTTCCTAAAAAGTGGAAAATTTTGGGAAAAAATTTTCACGAAAATTACCTGTCACGCACAACGAGTCTGTGTGCAAAATGTCAGCTCGATTGGATCACGGGAAGTGGGTTAAAAACGACCGAAATATTTGCACGGTCCTAAGCGCGCAAGCAAGCAAGTGAACTTAATATAAAGGATTTAAAAATACCACTCGTCAACACACTTTTTCTGGCATACGGTTTTAAGGTAATTTTGGAGGGCGCTGATTCCAAATGTGGCATCAGTTTTTGTCTAACACATCAGGTTATTGAGATGTCAAATATTGCATTTTCAATAAAAACTGCGGAAGAAAAATATTAAATAAATGTGGATATCTGCATAAATTGATATTATAAACACACTCACCTAAAAATACAGCACCATGTTTTAACACTAAAGCAGTCACTGACTCACAACAATTTGCAATCATAAGTGACAGAGTTAATTTCGGGTAAAATCAATGAAAATGGGGTATGCCGATAGCATGAAAATGAGATGTGATAGAGCAAATCTGAGATCAGATTTAGAATCAGCTCCCTGAAATTTGTCTAAAACAGCTGCAAAAGTCCAGGCCAGAAAAAAATGTAATTTTTTTTGTTGACCAGTGTAATTGTTCACTATGTAGCACGATTTTTGTTCCTGGGTAGGAAGTGTTTTTTCGGATTGTTTATGCTTCAAAAGGTACAGAAAATGGCTCTTATTTACTAAAAACTTTGCTTTTGTGACCAGGACAGTGATTTATCGATTTGAAGCTTTCGTGACTGCAGGGATTCATATTCTTGGTTCTTTCGGTAAAGTCATCACGGAGAAGGGAAATAATAAAATAATAAAATAAAATGCTTACGACGGCTGCTTGCATTGTGGCCGAAACGTCGTGAGAATGTTATGATTGTCCCAAGCCGCTCTCTCCTTGCTCGTGAGCTTCTTGGGGAACTCACTGCACTCCGGCATCTTCGTTACCTGTGGTCCGACTAAGACACCGGCTTTGACCTTTGCCACGGACAGGGGGGGTGGGGGGAAGGGTCCAGGGGGGGGGGTCCAGAGGGGGGTCTAGGGGGGGTGAGAGGAGGGGGAGGAGCTAGAGGGGAGTGGGAGGAGCTAGAAAAGAGTGGGAGGGGCTAAAGATGAGTGGGAGGAGCTAGAGAGGAGTGGGAGGAGCTAGAGAGGAGTGGGAGGAGCTAGAGAGGAGGGGGAGGAGCTAGAGAGGAGTGGGAGGAGCTAGAGAGGAGTGGGAGGAGCTAGAGAGGAGTGGGAGGAGCTAGAGAGGAGTGGGAGGAGCTAGAGAGGAGTGGGAGGAGCTAGAGATGAGTGGGAGTAGCTAGAGAGGAGTGGGAGGAGCTAGAGAGGAGTGGGAGGAGCTAGAGAGGAGTGGGAGGAGCTAGAGAGGAGTGGGAGGAGCTAGAGAGGAGTGGGAGGAGCTAGAGAGGAGTGGGAGGAGCTAGAGAGGAGTGGGAGGAGCTAGAGAGGAGTGGGAGGAGCTAGAGAGGAACGGGAGGAGCTAGAGAGGAGTGGGAGGAGCTAGAGAGGAGCGGGAGGAGCTAGAGAGGAGTGGGAGGAGCTAGAGAGGAGTGGGAGGAGCTAAATATGAGTGGGAGGAGCTAAAGAGGAGTGGGAGGAGCTAGAGAGGAGTGGGAGGAGCTAGAGAGGAGTGGGAGGAGCTAGAGAGGAGAGTGGGAGGAGCTAGAGAGGAGTGGGAGGAGCTAGAGGGGAGTGGGAGGAGCTAGAGGGGAGTGGGAGGAGCTAGAGAGGAGTGGGAGGAGCTAGAGAGGAGTGGGAGGAGCTAGAGAGGAGTGGGAGGAGCTAGAGAGGAGTGGGAGGAGCTAGAGAGGAGTGGGAGGAGCTAGAGAGGAGTGGGAGGAGCTAGAGAGGAGTGGGAGGAGCTAGAGAGGAACGGGAGGAGCTAGAGAGGAGTGGGAGGAGCTAGAGGGGAGCGAGGGGGAGGTGCTTGTGCGAGTGGGAGGAGCTAGAGGGGAGTGGGAGGAGCTAGAGGAGAGTGGGAGGAGCTAGAGAGAAGAGTGGGAGGAGCTTGAAAAGAGTGGGAGGAGCTAGAAAAGAGTGGGAGGAGCTAGATAGGAGTGGGAGGAGCTAGAGAGGAGTGGGAGGAGCTAGAGAGAAGAGTGGGAGGAGCTAGAGAGAAGAGTGGGAGGAGCTAGAAAGAAGAGTGGGAGGAGCTAGAGAGAAGAGTGGGAGGAGCTAGAAAGAAGAGTGGGAGGAGCTATAAAGAAGAGTGGGAGGAGCTAGAGAGGAGAGTGGGAGGAGCTAGAAAGAAGAGTGGGAGGAGCTATAAAGAAGAGTGGGAGGAGCTAGAGAGGAGAGTGGGAGGAGCTAGAAAGAAGAGTGGGAGGAGCTAGAGAGGAGAGTGGGAGGAGCCAGCGAGCAGAGAGGGCCTCCGCCATGGCGTCTCGCGTGAAGCGGCGTCGAAAGAGCGACAGGCCTCAGCGCATCTCAGGTGTGTCCCCGTGTCTCTCTCTGCGTGTCCCCGTGTCTCCAGCGGGATGTCCCGGCCCCCTTTGTCTCTCTCTGTCTCCCTCGCCTGTCTCCACCACCCCCTCTCCGCGTGTCTCTGCGTCTCCCCGTGTCTCCGTGTGTCTCGCTTCTCATTGTCAGTGAAGGCCCAAGCGGTCATGGCGGCCGCGGGCTGAGGGAGGCCACAGGGGCCGCCTTTGTCTCTCCTCGTCAGCGTCTCAGTGTCTCTGTGTCTCTGTGTGTGTCTCTGTGTGTGTGTGTCTGTGTGTGGCTCTGTGTATGTGTCTCTGTGTCTGTGTGTGTCTCTGTGTGTGTCTCTTGTGTATGTGTCTCTGTGTCTGTGTGTGTCTCTGTGTGTGTGTCTGTGTATGTGTCTCTGTGTCTGTGTGTGTCTCTGTGTGTCTCTCAGTGTGTGTCTCTCAGTGTCTCTCTGTCTGTGTGTCTCTGTGTGTCTCTCTGTGTGTGTCTGTGTGTGTCTCTGTGTGTCTCTGCGTGTCTCTGTGTGTGGCTCTGTGTGTGTCTCTGTGTCTGTGTGTGTCTCTGTGTATGTGTCTCTGTGTCTGTGTGTGTCTCTGTGTGTCTCTCAGTGTGTGTCTCTCAGTGTCTCTCTGTCTGTGTGTCTCTGTGTCTGTGTGTGGCTCTGTGTGTGTCTCTGTGTATGTGTCTCAGTGTCTCTGTGTGTCTCTGTGTGTCTCTCAGTGTGTGTCTCTCAGTGTCTCTCTGTCTGTGTGTCTCTCTGTGTGTGTCTCTGTGTCTCAGTCTCGTCTTTCTCTGTGTGTGTGTCTCTGTGTGTCTATCTCAGTGTCTCTGTGTGTCTCTCTGTCTCAGTGTCTCTGTGTCTCTTTGTGTGTCTGTCTCTCTGTGTGTGTCTCTCTTTGTCTCTCTCTCAGTGTGTGTCTGTCCCTCTGTGTGTCTCTGTGTGTCTCTCTCAGTGTGTCTCAGTGTCTCTGTGTGTCTCAGTGTGTCTCAGTGTTTCTGTGTGTCTCTGTGTGTCTCTGTGTGTCTCTGTGTGTCTCAGTGTCTCTCTGTGTCTCCGTGTGTCTGTCTCTGTGTCTCCGTGTGTCTGTCTCTGTGTCTCCGTGTGTCTGTCTCTGTGTCTCCGTGTGTCTCTGTGCCTCTCTGTGTGTCTCTCTGTCTCCGTGTCTCTCTGTGTGTCTTTGTCTCTCAGAGTCTATCTGTGTCTCTCTCTGTGTCTCTCTGTCTCTGTGTCTCTGTGTGTCTCTCTGTATCTCAGTGTTTCTCTGTCTTAGTGTTTCTCTTTTTCTCCCCCCCCCGTGTCTCTCTGTGTCTCTCTGTGTCCCCGTGTCTCTCCGTGTGTCTCCGTGTGTCTCCGTTATCATTGTCAGTGAAGGCCCCAGGCAGCCATGGACCGGCCGCGGGGAGACAGAGACAGAGAGACACAGAGACAGAGAGACACAGAGACACAGAGAGACAGAGAGAGACACAGAGACAGAGAGACAGAGAGACACAGAGACAGAGAGACACAGAGACAGAGAGACACAGAGACAGAGAGACACAGAGACAGAGAGAGACAGAGAGACAGAGAGAGACACAGACAGAGAGACGCCACAGACAACACCCCGTCCGCTTTTGTATCTCCACACCCTGCATCTTTCTGTCTCGGACGTGTCCCTGTCTCGACCTGTCTCAGTGTCTCAGTGTCTGTGTGTCTCTGTTTGTCTCTCTGTGTGTCTTTGTCTCTGAGTCTATCTGTGTCTCTCTCTGTGTTTCTCTGTCTCTCAGTCCCCGTGTCCCCGTGTCTCTCTATCACCGTGTCTCTGTCTCGGCCTGTCTCAGTGTCTCAGTGTCTGTGTGTCTCTGTCTCGCTGTCTCTCAGTCCCCGTGTCTCCGTGTCCCCGTGTCTCCGTGTCTTTCTATCACCGTGTCCCTGTCTCGGCCTGTCTCAGTGTCTCAGTGTCTGTGTGTCTCTGTTTGTCTCTCTGTCTCTGTGTCTCCGTGTCTCTCTGTGTGTCTTTGTCTCTCAGAGTCTATCTGTGTCTCTGTGTCTCTCTGTGTCTCTCTGTCTCTCAGTCCCCGTGTCTCCGTGTCCCCGTGTCTCCGTGTCTTTCTATCACCGTGTCCCTGTCTCGGCCTGACTCAGTGTCTCGGTGTCTGTGTGTCTCTGTCTCCCTGTCTCTCAGTTCCCACGGCTCCGTGTCTCCATGTCTCGCTATCACTCTGTCCCCCGTGTCTCGTCCCTGTCTCCATATCCCCGTGTCTCCTTGTCTCCCTGTCTCCATATCCCCGTGTCTCCTTGTCTCTCTGTCTCTCAGTCCCCGTGTCTCCGTGTCTCTCTATCACTCTGTCCCCCGTGTCTCCTTGTCTCCCTGTCTCCATGTCCCCGTGTCCCCCATGTCTCGTGGTCCCTGGGTCTTGTCCATGTGTTCCCCTTGTGTCTCATCCCCATGTCCCTTTGTCTTCATGTCCCCGTGTCTCCTTGGCTCCGTGTCCCCCGTGTCTCATCCCATTGTCTCCGTATCCCCCTGTGTCTCCATATTCCTGTGACCCCGTATCTCCTTCTTGTCTCCGTGTCTCCATGTCCCCATGTTCCCCTGACCCCATGTCTCCGTATCCCCCCGTGTCTCTTTGTCCCCGTGTCTCGGTGTCCCCGTGTCTCGGTGTCCCCGTGTCTCCATATCCCCCGTGTCTCTTTGTCCCCCGTGCCCCCGCGTACCTCGTGTCTCCGTTGTCCCCCCCGTGTCTCCATTGTCCCCCCCGTGTCTCCATTGTCCCCCCCGTGTCTCCGTATCCCCCCGTGTCTCCATTGTCCCCCCCGTGTCTCCATTGTCCCCCCCCGTGTCTCCGTATCCCCCCCGTGTCTCCATTGTCCCCCGTGTCCCCGCGTACCTTGTGTCTCTGTATCCCCCCCGTGTCCCCCGTGTCCCCCCCCCCCCCCCGTGTCTCCGTATCCCCCGTGTCTCTTTGTCCCCCGTGTCTCGGTGTCCCCGTATCCCACCCGTGTCTCGGTGTCCCCGTGTCTCCATATCCCCCGTGTCTCTTTGTCCCCCGTGTCCCCGCGTACCTCGTGTCTCCGTATCCCCCCCGTGTCTCCATTGTCCCCCCCGTGTCTCCATTGTCCCCCCCCGTGTCTCCATTGTCCCCCCCGTGTCTCCGTATCCCCCCCCGTGTCTCCGTATCCCCCCCCGTGTCTCCATTGTCCCCCCCCCGTGTCTCGTCCCCGTGTCTCGTCCCCGTGTCTCGTCCCCGTGTCTCGTCCCCGTGTCTCGTCCCCCGTGTCTCGTCCCCCGTGTCCCTGTGCCTCCGTGTCTCATTGTCTCGTTGTCCCCGTGTCTGGGTGTCCCCGACAATTCTGGCTGTCGCCTGATGAAGCTGGTTGTAGTTACGGGCAAAACGTCGTTACTCAGATTGTAAATGTTGTGGCTTGGCTCTCCAACACACCGGTGTTGCTGTACTAGTGCACTACACTATACACTACATTATACACTACACACTTCACTATATACTACACTATATACTACACTATACACTACACTATACACTACACACTTCACTATATACTACACTATACACTACACTATACACTACACACTTCACTATATACTACACTATACACTACACTATACACTACACACTTCACTATACACTACACTATACACTACACTATACACGACACTATACACTGCACACTTCACTATATACTACACTATACACTACACTATACACTACACTACACACTTCACTACACACTTCACTATATACTACACTATACACTACACTACACACTACACACTACACTATACACTACACTATACACTAGTGCTGTACTAGTATACTACACTATATACTATGCTATACACTACACTATACACTACACTATACACTACACTATACACTACACTATACACTACACTATACACCACACTATACACCACACTATACACTGCACTATACACTACACAATACACTACACACTTCGCTATATATTACACTATACACTGCACTAGACACTACACTATACACTACACTACTATACATTACACTACTATACACTACACTACTATACACTACACTATACACACAACACTACACACTACACTATACACTACACACAACACTACACTACTATACACTACACACTACACTACTATACACTACACAATAGTGCTGTACTAGTGACGAATTGGCTACGTTCTGTTTACGTGACAACCCTTACTAGTTGGCTGTGTCGGGTGGTGGCGGGTTGTAACTACACCGTGGTGCGGCCGGGTACGGGTACGGGTAGGCCGTGAGTCTCTGGTGAGTCACCGTTTGTCACTCATTCCGGGTAGGGTACGGGTACCCGTTTGCGACCCTGGTGCGGCCGGGTATGGGTACGGGTAGGCCGTGAGTCTCTGGTGAGTCACCGTTTGTCACTCATTCCGGGTAGGGTACGGGGTAGGGAACGGCTACCCGTACCTGGCCGGGTACGGGTACCCGTTTGCGACCCTGGTGCGGCCGGGTATGGGTACGGGTAGGCCGTGAGTCTCTGGTGAGTCATCGTTTGTCACTCATTCCGAGTAGGGTACGGGGTAGGGAACGGCTACCCGTACCTGGCCGGGTACGGGTACCCGTTTGCGACCCTGGTGCGGCCGGGTATGGGTACGGGTAGGCCGTGAGTCACTGGTGAGTCACCGTTTGTCACTCATTCCGGGTAGGGTACGGGTACCTGTTTGCGACCCTGGTGTGGCCGGGTATGGGTACAGGTAGGCTGTGAGTCACGGGTATGGGTATGGGTAGGCTGTGAGTCACGGGTACGGGTATGGGTAGGCCGTGAGTCACGGGTACGGGTAGGCTGTGAGTCACGGGTACGGGTAGGCTGTGAGTCACGGGTACGGGTAGGCTGTGAGTCACGGGTACGGGTACGGGTAGGCTGTGAGTCACGGGTACGGGTAGGCTGTGAGTCACGGGTATGGGTACGGGTAGGCTGTGAGTCACGGGTACGGGTAGGCCGTGAGTCACGGGTATGGGTACGGGTAGGCTGTGAGTCACGGGTACGGGTACGGGTAGGCTGTGAGTCACGGGTACGGGTAGGCTGTGAGTCACGGGTATGGGTACGGGTAGGCCGTGAGTCACGGGTATGGGTACGGGTAGGCTGTGAGTCACGGGTACGGGTACGGGTAGGCCGTGAGTCACGGGTATGGGTACGGGTAGGCTGTGAGTCACGGGTATGGGTACGGGTAGGCCGTGAGTCACGGGTATGGGTACGGGTAGGCCGTGAGTCACGGGTATGGGTACGGGTAGGCTGTGAGTCACGGGTACGGGTACGGGTAGGCTGTGAGTCACGGGTATGGGTACGGGTAGGCTGTGAGTCACGGGTATGGGTACGGGTAGGCTGTGAGTCACGGGTACGGGTACGGGTAGGCTGTGAGTCACGGGTACGGGTACGGGTAGGCTGTGAGTCACGGGTACGGGTACGGGTAGGCTGTGAGTCACGGGTACGGGTAGGCTGTGAGTCACGGGTACGGGTAAGGAATCAAAACCCGTTTGCGACATCTGTCCCAGGCCAAGACAGGGCAAGTGTTGGTGCATTGCCGTGTTCTCCTAGCAGCACAAGTAGCTGCATTTGCTGCACTTTAAAGGTGCCCCCGCGCTAAGCGCTTTCAAGCTATCAATTCCGGTTTCGGTGATTCTGCACTTGCTCTATTACTATAGTACTATACTACGATACCATCCTTGGACTTTTACGAACGACCGGGTGTTTGAGGTCAGCGGTTTGTCGTGTTCCGTGGGCTGTATAGCAAATGAAAGAATACAATTTATTCACTGTGCAAGGTAAACATTTATGCGTTTTACGATTTTATTTTGGGCCCCTTTATAACATCATACGCTAACAAGGCCCCTCACTAGCTTCAACCGGCCCTGTGTGGTGGTAGGACAGTCGCATGGTTGTTAACGCTGCCGAGCTAATCAAGAGATGAGATGGACTGGGCTTGAGTCAAGATGCAGCTTGGGTAGATCCAGCGAACAGCAGCAGCAGCTCAGGGGAGTCGAAGGGCCACTGGGTATAGGTCTAAATGTCCCCGTGTCTCCGTGTTGTTATTCCTTGTGTCCCCGTGTCTCCTTGTGTCTCCGTGTCCCCTGTATCCCCGCAACCCACCCCCCCAACCCACCCCACCCCACCCACCCAACCTACCCACCCAACCTACCCACCCACCCACCCTACCCACCCACCCTACCCACCCCAACCTACCCACCTCAACCCACCCACTCACACTACCCACCCACATCACCCACCCTAACCACCCCACCCACCTCACCCCACCCCACCCCACTCACTCACTCACCCACCCCACTCCACCCACCCCACCCACCCTACCCACCCTACCCACCCAAACCCACCCACTCACACTACTCACCCAAACCCACCCTACCCACCCCACCCCACTCACCCACCCCACCCTACCCACCACCACCACCACCAGAGCTTGCCGCGTGCGTGGACGGGGAGTGGCGGGATGACAACGACGGCGGCCACGATGAGGACGACGACGACGACGAGGCGGTGGTGGAGGAGGAGGTGGAGGAGGTGGAGGAGGGGGGGAGGAGGAAGAGGAGGGGCGGAGGCGGAGGCGAGGTGGGCGATGTCTCCGCCCAACGTTTCCCCACCACGCCCGCCTCCCCCTCCTCCCCACCACCGCCACCACCGCCACCACCACCGCCTCGACCTCCAACCGTGTGCGGCGTCCGTGGAGGTGAGGGTGAGCCGTCCGCAACAACCGCCCCCTCCCCGCGCGGTCGGGTCGGTCGCCTCGCCGGGTAAGCGGGAGGTCGTGGGTTCCATCCCGACCCTTTCGGATGCACGTGGCAACCACGTTGCCGATATCTTGAACGTCTGCCCCCCCCTTATGGGGTACTTGATGAAAAGATGCAAACCAGAGTTACGTTCTAGATTCGAAGCTTTCGTGACCGCAAGGATTCGTATTCTTAGGTTTTTTCGGTAAAGTCACGTGGGTAAAAAATAAAATTAATAAAAGTTAAATAAAAGTAAAAAAAAATCACGACGTTTCGGAGGTAACACAAGCTTCCGTCTTCAGGCGGAACCGTCACAGCACGATTGCTGTATCAAGTAAAGAGAAATTCCAAGAAAACAGTCCTTGTATATATACTGGTTGAGGGTGGGAGGAGCCAAGGTAGGCCCTGGATATTATAAAAAATAAAATAAAGTAATATCCAGGGCCTACCTTGGCTCCTCCCACCCTCGACCAGTATATATACAAGGACTGTTTTATTGGAATTTCTCTTACTTGATACAGCTATCGTGCTGTGACGGTTCCACCTGAAGACGGAAGCTTGTGTTGCCTCCGAAACGTCGTGATTTTTATTTAACTTTTATTTAACTTTTATTAATTTTAATTTTTTTACCTACGTGACTTTACCGGAAAAACCTACGAATACAGAATTCCGTCACCTGGCCCTTCGTCCTCACCAGATATCTCAATAGCGTCGGCAAACCTCCCTAACCAATCGACGGACGAGTGTTTACGGCACTCGGATCCGACCGACCGAACAATTGTGTTGACTCTCAATGCTGCCAAGCCTTCACGAACTCCTAAAAACCGCTTGTGTTACAACTTGAAAAAAGCCAACTGGCCGCTTTTTACTTCAGAATCTTTCTACGTGGAAGAAAGAACCAAAGAGGAGGGGTCAAGATGGTAAAACACCGAACTGAAACCTTTGACGAGGAATCATGTCTGCATTTACCACAGTACTTGTGGTCAGAATGCAACAACAAAAAAGGTACTCTGATAATATGATGCATTGCCTTTGAAACTGATTTGTCCACTGCAAAGACGGCTTTCTTTTGAGCCTTGTCTCAAAACGGTGTTAGACAAGAGGATGCTCAAAAGAAAGCTGTCTCTGGTGTGGACCAATCAGTTCCAAGGACAATGCCAATGTATTACACTGGTCAACAAAAAAATAACATTTTTTTCTGGCCTGGACTTTTGCAGCTGTTTTAGACTAATTTCAGGGTGCTGATTCCAAATCTGATCTCAGATTTGCTCTATCACATCTCATTTTTATGCTATCGGCATACCCCATTTTAATTGATTTTACCCGAAATAAACTCCGTCACTCATGATTGCAAGTTGTTGCGAGTCAGTGACTGCTTTAGTGTTAAAATATGGTGCTGTATTTGTAGGATAGTGTGTTTATAATATCATTTTATGCAGATATCCACATTTATTTAATATATTTCTTGTGCAGTTTTTATTGAAAATGCAATATTTGATATGATGTGTTAGACAAAAACTGATGCCAGATTTGGAATCAGCACCCCAAAATTACCTTACAAACCGTTGCAATACCTTATGCCAGAAAAAGTGTGTTGACCAGTGTTATTCACCGACAACATCAACCATATCCACACATCCGCACATAACTCTGAAAAGATTTTCAGAAACATCACGGCAACTACCACCAAGCACACCATCCCGCGGGGTGCTACAAGCAACACCTTCCCCGCCTCCCTAAAGAAGCCTCAACGCTAATAAACCAACGAAATGCTCTAAAGACTAAAAATCCTACATCGCCACAAACCCCAGCATTCAATATCGAAATCACAAAGCAAATCAATCAAGCCAAAACAGAACGCTGGCACGAGTTTGTTGAATCTTTTGACCATCGCCAAAACTCGTCAAAACTTTGGAAGACCATCAAAGCCTTAGACGGACACTCCAAACTGCCACCCAATTGTGCAATCAATTTCAACAACAAATCCATCATAGTCACGTAGAAAGGAAATAATAAAATAATAAAAATAAAACATAATAAAATACAATTCTCACGACGTTTCGTCCACAACGCAAGCAGCCGTCCTCAGGTGAAGAACAGGGCTGTCGGAAAGACGCTGTCGAAAGAACCAAGAAGAGGAGTCCCTGCAGTCACGAAAGCTTTAAATCGAAAAAAAAATCCATCATAAACAATGTAATAGGTTCCGGAGACACTTGTAGAGGTAACTTCTTTATTACAATACAACACTCCAACAGTCCTGATACTCTGTTACAGCCTAGCGACACAGCCTAGACACACAGCCTAGGTACACAGCCTAGGTACACAGCCTAGGTACACAGCCTAGGAACACAGCCTAGGTACACAGCCTAGCGACACAGCCTAGGTACACAGCCTAGGAACACAGCCTAGGTACACAGCCTAGGTACACAGCCTAGGTACACAGCCTAGGTACACAGCCTAGGTACACAGCCTAGGAACACAGCCTAGGTACACAGCCTAGCGACACAGCCTAGGTACACAGCCTAGGTACACAGCCTAGACACACAGCCTAGGTACACAGCCTAGGTACACAGCCTAGGAACACAGCCTAGGTACACAGCCTAGCGACACAGCCTAGGTACACAGCCTGGGTACACAGCCTAGGTACACAGCCTAGGAACACAGCCTAGGTACACAGCCTAGGTACACAGCCTAGGTACACAGCCTAGGTACACAGCCTAGGTACACAGCCTAGGTACACAGCCTAGCGACACAGCCTAGCGACACAGCCTAGCGACACAGCCTAGGTACACAGCCTAGGTACACAGCCTAGGTACACAGCCTAGGTACACAGCCTAGGTACACAGCCTAGGAACACAGCCTAGATACACTACTCTGGCTACGCTCTGGGGTCCTCCGGCTACAACTACCCTAGGGGAGGCTACCTGACCCGACCCAGCCAAGGTGCGGGTCTGGACACTGGCTTCCTCGGAACTCGCCCTTACAAGGACGTAGAGCCGGGAGTCCCAGAGTCCCACCACTGGCCCGCACAGCGTCCCGGCCCTTACAAGGACAAGCGGGACGAGGGGATCCAGGGTCCTAAGCTGGCTGGCTGGCGGGTCTTGGGTCTTGAGCTGCAACTGGCCCCGATCGGCCAGGGAGCTGCCCTTTTATGCCTCGTCCCCAACGAGGGGTGGGGTTGTGTGCGCCCCCAGATATCCCACAGAGCACACACAGCCCTCCCCCTGTTGGTGGCGCCAAGGGGCTTAACTGTCTGGGGTGCCTGGGATCCTAGTGCCTGGCGCCAAGGGCTTATCTGTCTATGGTCCCAGAGCCCCCAGCAGCCCCTCCCCTCTTATGGCACTACAACAACAATAACATCGCCAACCACTTCAACAAACTTTTCTCATCAGCCGTCCCACACTCTCCCAATAAATCCGCCCCTTCAAGAAATCCGTCAAATCAAGGAACTACCTCTAAACGGCACCCCTCCAATTTAGCCTTGAAGAGTGTGAAACCAGCTATCGATAAAGCCAAAAGTGATTCCACATTTGGCGCGGATGGCATAGCTTTGCCCCATCTCAAACATCTTGGCCCCCTTGGCATCGAGTTTCTCGCCTGCACCATTAACGCCTCACTACGGTGCAACATCATTCCGGCCGTCTGGAAATCATCGACAGTCACCCCACTTCCAAAACCCCGCAAAGACCTCAATCAAGCAACGTCCTACAGGCCGAGTTCCCTACTTTGCCCATCAATCAAGATTTTAGAGGCCCCCATCCTTCCAATCATCACCACCAACTTACCTCCATCATCTCACCAACACGGCTTTTGCCCCACACACTCAACAACGACAGCTCTTAACCTAACCACCAAAATTGCAAACGGTTTCAATAAGAAAAGCCCCCCCCATCTCGCACCATCGTCGCCTCCTTTGACCTTACAAAGGCATTCGACACCGTTAACCATCTCACGCTCATCAACATCCCACCCTCAACCAGTATATATACAAGGACTGTTTTCTTGGAATTTCTCTCACTTGATACAGCTATCGTGCTGTGACGGTTCCACCTGAAGACGGAGGCTTGTGTTCCCTCCGAAACGTCGTAATTTTTATTTTATTTTTATTTTACTTTTATTAATTTTAATTTTTATTACTTACGTGACTTTACCGAAAAAACCTAAGAATATGAATCCTTGCAGTCACGAAAGCTTCAAATCTAGAATTCAAATCTAGAACATCATCCAGGGTTCTACGCTACCATCAGACCTTGTTCGCTGGCTTACAAATTACGCAAGGGCCCGCCAATCACGCCGACTCTCTCTCGTGATATTCAATCCTCCTCACGAAACATTCATGCAGGAGTACCCCGAGGTTCCATAACATATCCAGTGCTGTTCAATGCCCACCTCCATGATCTGCCAACTCCTCCAAAAGGAGTACAAGTAGTCAGCTATGCCGACGACATCACAGTTTACACTTCTAATCAAGATATACCCAACATGGAAAACTCCATCAACTCCTATCTAAAACGGCTCAGCACTTTCCTAGCCAATAGATCGCTTCAACTCTCAACATCCAAATCAACAGTTGCCCTTTTCACACCTGATCCTAATCAGCCCAACTTACATCCCAACGTCGTAATAAACAATCAACGCCTCCCACTAGCAAAACCCCCCCAAAATTCTAGGTGTAACTTTTGACACCATGCTTAGTTTCGTTCAACACGGCAGAAACGTCCATGCCGAAACTAGATTTGAAGTTTTCGTGACTGCAGGGATCCATACTCTTTGGTTCTTTCGGTAAAGTCACGTAGGTATGAAATAAATTAAATCACGACGTTTCGGGCGCAGCACAAGCGCCCGTCATCAGGTGGGACAACCACAGCAAGAAACAATCGCTGAAGTGGGCAAGAGGGGGCTTGTAACACGAGGCGATGGAAGTAAGAGAGGGGGGAGGAGCCAGGGAGGAGAGATACAGAGGGTGGGGGTGTGGGGTAGGGGGAGTGGAGAAGTTCAAGCTCCAACACCGAGTACAACACAATGCCGGGGCTGGGAAGTGAGCGGAGCTGGGGGGTTAGGAGGCTGAAGAAACTGGAGATGCGGATATGAAGGCAATACCATAAAGCAGTGAAGGTTTTACCTGGTTAATAACATCCTTCCAATGATTGCTAAACTTGTATCCATCTTCTCGGTTGAAGTTAAGTCTATGTTTATATATCTGGATGGCTTCATGAACAAACCTTTGATGGTAGCCCGAAGGTTTGCAGAGCACCTTGGTCTCGGGAAAAAACAATATCACGAGAGCCCACAGCTGACCATTGCTATAACATAATACGAGTTTTAGCCGGCACATCTTGGGGTCAACAAAAGGAGACTTTACTCCTAACCTACAAAGCCATTGGATGTCCCATTATCAACTATGCCAGTCCCATTTGGTGTCCAAACCTCTCTTACAGGTTACCAAAAGCTCCAAACCTCCCAAAAACACAGCACTTCGCCTAGCTACAGGATGCCAGCTCATGGCGCCGATTCACCATCTCCACCAAGAAACCAAAGTTCTTCCGATTCAAGGACACCGCAAGCTGCTCACCGATCAATATCTGGCTTCATGCCACTCGACGACGCATCCTTGCACAAAGCTAGTCAAAGCCCCCCTGCACCAGAGGTCGCAACCGGGTACCCGATACCCGTACCCTACCCGATACCCGGCTACCCGTACCCGGCCGGGTACGGGTACGGGTAGCCGTTTGCGACCCTGGTGCGGCCGGGTACGGGTAAGGAAAGAAAACCCGTTTGCGACCTTTGCCCTGCACCTGCTACGAAAATGAAATCCACCTTGCTTTCCTTCAGCTCTGCCAACGTGCAATCTACTTTGAACGCTCTTCCATCAAATAGCACCGCCACATCAATGTTGAACCACTTGCACACCGCTGCCACCATGCACTGCCTGAATGCTTACAAGCCCCCAATGTCGTGCTAGGGGGTTGACCCCCACCCATAGCAGACGACGAAAAATCCCTGACCCGGGCAACTCGCACAAAACTGGCTCGCCTCGAGCTCTCAATACTCCGATGGTGCGTTGTCCTTGAGTTCTGCGCCTTTTGGCGTCATCTGGTCCAAGACCATGTGAGACACGGCTCTAAGAAAAGCTGTCTTGGGTGTGGACCAATCAATTTCAAGGACAGTGCATACATTATCAGAGTTGTGTGTTTTTGTTTGCATTTTGACCGCAGGTATTGTGGTCAATGCAAACATGACTCATTGTAGCAAAAGGTGTCAGTTTTCTTGCCAGATAAAAGAGTAAAAACCTATTACTATATCTTGCTACTGGCAAAGGAGGTCTCATAATGTGGCTCACCGCCCTTCAGGATACTGCTCCGTGCTAGCCGATTACCAAAATCGAATCGACCCAAACGACCCAAACTGCTGCTGCTCCTTGTGCCAAGCAATGCCAGAAGACGTCTTCTGTTTTCCCAGTTGCCAAAAACGCAGACCAAAAATTAAATCAGAGATCAATTGATCTCTGGCTAATCCTTTCCGAAGTGGCGACACAACACCACCTATGAATAGAAAGTGCGAGGAAAACTACAACAACGATGGCGATGACGACGACGGTGTTGACGGAGTTGGCGGTGACGATGGTGATGGCGGTGATGACGAGGGTGACCTCTAACCCCCCCCCCCGCCCCCCCCCCCCCCACAGAGCGGTCCCCGTTCCCCAGCCGCCTGTCCGTACCTCCGGCTCCGCGCCACCTCCGCCGCACCGGCCGCCACCCCCCCTCCAGCGCGCTCCGCCCGGCCTCTCCGCGGCGTCTCAACCGCGACGACGTTGACGACGACGACGAGCGGCGGCGGCGGCAGCAGCAGGACGACGATGACGACGGCGATGACGACGCGGGGGAGGACGAGGAGGAGGACGACGATGAGGAGGACGAGGGGGTGGGTGGGGGAGGCGGCGGGACCTCGGCCGCCCCGCCGCGCGACTTTGCCGCGCTGTGCGAGTTGGTGCTGCGCCACCTCGTCCACTCGGCCTGCTCCTCGGCCCTCGCGGCCGCCGGCGCCGGCGGCCGCCCCCCCTCGACGTCCGGCTCCGCCGCCCGCTGCCCATGCCGCTGCCGCCGCTGCTGCTGCTCCGTCGCCGCCGGCGCCGCCGAGCCGGCCGGCGCGCGGCGGCCGCCCCCCCGGCGGTGGCGGCCGCCGGGGCCGGAGCGTCCCGGCGTCGCCGGAAAGTTCCGGCGCGGCGGAGGAGGAGGAGGAAGGCCGGCGGCGGCGGCGGGGAAGGAGTCTCTGTCGCCGCGCGTCTCCTACGACCGCGGCGCGTCGGCGTTCTGCTGCCGCGTGTGCGGCTACCGCAGCGGCGACTACAGCATCGTGTGCGACCACCTGGCCACCACGCACAACAACAACAGCAATAACAACAACGGCAACAACAACGACAACAACAACCGCCGGCGGCACGACCGGCAGGAGGAGGACGTCAACGCCGGTGGCAAGTACGTCGCTCTAGACTACGTTGACGACGACGACGACGATGATGAAGAGGGCGGCGGCGGTGGCGGCGGTGGCGGTGGTGGTGGCGGTGGGCCGCTGCGGTGCGGCGAGTGCGGCTTTTGGGCGCGCGATGCGAGCGCTCTGGAGGACCACGTGACCGCGCGGCACGCCGCTCATTTCTACTACGAGCGGGCGGCGTCGCCGGCAGCAAAGGCGCAGGGGGGGGGGGCAGCGGCGACCGTCGCCCGCGGCGGCCGCGGCGACGGACGGCGTCGGTGAGCGGGAGCTGCCGGCGGGCGCGGCGTCGGCGCGGCTCAACCGTCGCCGCGGCTTCTGTCGCCGCTTGCGACCCCCGCCGCGCCATCGCCACGACGACGGCGACGGTAGCTACGGCGACGGTAGCTACGGCGCGGCCAACGGCTCCCTCCTCGTCGTCGTCGGGGAAAACGACGACGACGAGGAGGAGGATGAGCGGCGGCAGCAGGAGGAGGAGGACGTCGGAGGAGGAGTTTGCGTGAAGGAGGAGGGGGGGGAGGAGGTGGGGGGGGCGGTGTTCCCCGAGCGCCGCCGAGACTTCTTTAGCTCCATCCGGCTGGAGTCGCGCGGCGGCAACGCCGACGACGCCGGCGGCGAGGCGAAGGGCGGCAACGGCGGGAGACTCCACAACGGAGTCTCGTCGTCGCCGCCGTCATCGGCGTTCCTCATCGGCGACGACGACAGCAGCTACTACATCGGCGACGGAGACCCCGATGAGGTGGAGGAAGAGGAGGTGGAGGGGGGGGCGGGCGAAGACGACGACGACGAGGAAGACGACGAGGAGGAGGAGGAGGACGACGACGACGATATCGGCGAAGGCCACGAGTGCCTGGCCTGCGCCTGCCGCTTCCTGGACGAGGCGGCGCTCCTCCAGCACCTGGCCTCGGCGCACGCCGGCCAAGCCCCGGCGGCACCGGCGGCACCGGCGGGGGGGGAGCAGCGCGGCTACCGCGGGCCGGGTGCCGGCCGTGCCGGGCCGGCGAAGGGTAAGCGGACGGCGCTGGAGGAGGGCGAGATCCCGTACGAGGTGATCTCGCGCGCCAGCGAGTGGCTGGTGGAGACGGAGCTGCTTTGGGGCGGCGACGGCGGCGCCGACGGCAACGCCGTCGCCGCGCCGACGACGCCGCCGCCGCCGCCGCCGCCACCCCGGCGCGACAAGCCGCAGTGGCGCGTGCGACCGCGCCAGACCAAGAAGGCCCACGTGTGCTCCACGTGCGGCAAGGCCTTCGCGAGGCCTTCGAAGCTGCGCAGGCACGCCGCCACACACGGCACCGGCTCCTCCTCCGGCGCCGGCGTCACCGCGGGCAACAGCCACGGCGCCGACGCCGGCCGCTGGCAGAAACCGCAGCAGCAGCCGCAGCAGCAGCAGCAGCAGCGGCGTCAGTTCTATCTGAACCACGCGGAGAGTCGGGCGGAGGCCACCGAGCCGGACGGCGGCGGCGGCGATGTCGTCGAGCGGCCGTGGGCGGACACCGGCGCCGGCGACGGCCGGGGCCGCCGGCACCACCGCGGCGCCGGCGGCGGCGGCTCGCCGGCGGCGACAACGCCGGCGTCGTCGTCGTCGTCCAAGCGTCGGCACAAGCGTCTGCTGCGGTGCGAGCAGTGCGAGCACACGACGTACGACGCGTCGGGCATGCGCCGCCACGTGGTGTCGGTGCACACCAAGAACTACCCCCACGTGTGCCCCGTGTGCGGCAAGGGCGCCCGCCGGCCGTGCGAGCTCAAGCGCCACCTGCTGCGGGCGCATCAGTCGGGCGCCGGGGCCTCCTCAGCCCTGCCCTCCAGCGGCAACAGCAACAACAACAACGTCAACAACAACAACAACAGCGGTAATGACGACGCTCGCGACGGTGACGGCGGCGGGGGCGGCCAGCTCTAGCGCCCGCCGGGCCTCGGTGGACAATTGCTGGGGGTGGGGTGGGTGGGGTGGGGTGGCTGGACAATGAGGGGGTGGGTGGGCAGAGGGCTCGTGAGGTGACGGACGGAGGGGATGAGCCGGACGTACCCCACGTGGGACTTCTTTCGCAACCGTTCGCAGCTGATCGGAGGGCAGCAACGGTGGTGATCATGGTGGTGGTGATCATGATGGTGGTGGTGGTGATCATGATGGTGGTGGTGGTGGTGATCATGATGGTGGTGGTGGTGGTGGTGATCATGATGGTGGTGGTGATAATGGTGGTGGTGGTGCTACGCTGTAGCGCCCCCCCCCCTCCCCCCCGATGCAGCGTGGAGGATGGACAAGATGGGACTTGCGGGTTCACTCGGTCGGACAGGCGCACGGTGAATAACGGAGAGACGGATCGGCTGGACGCTCGGAGGTGCAAATGTCCACGACGGCAGCCTGATGGACAGGACAGGCCACGGGGGGTGGGGGGGGGGTCAGTGGGGGGGGGTCAGACGGACACCAGCACAGGGAGCTGGCCCCCCTCGCCTGCCGGCTCTCTCCCGCTCATCAAATTCGCTCCGCGGGAAATCGACTCGCTCCCCTCTCTCTTTCTCTCCCTCGCTCCCTCTCTTTCCGCTCTCTCCCTGTCTCTCTCGCCCTCTCGCTCTCCCCATCTCTCTCCCTCGCCCTCACTTTCTCTCTCTCCCTGTCTCTCTCTCCCTGTCTCTCTCTCCCTGTCTCTCTCCCTGTCTCTCTCTCCCTGTCTCTCTCTCCCTGTCTCTCTCTCCCTGTCTCTCTCCCTGTCTCTCTCCCTGTCTCTCTCCGCTCTCTCTCCCTCGCCCTTTCTCCCTCGCTCTCTCTCTCGCTCCCTCGCTCTCTCTCTCTCGCTCTCCCTGTCTCTCTCCCTGTCTCTCTCCCGCTCTCTCTCCCTCGCCCTCTCTCCCGCTCTCTCTCCCCCTTTCTCTCTCCCGCCCTCTCTCTCCCTCGCCCTCTCTCCCGCTCTCTCTCTCTGTCCGTGCCGTGTGCTCTCGCGTGAACATTGAACCGCCGATACCAGGCGAGGCGCTCTCGACCTGTGTGCCACGGCCACTGGGTCGGTCTGATATTCTCACCCGCGGGGTGTGACTCACCGTGCGTGACTCACCCGTGGGGTGACTCACCCGTGGCGGAGTGGGTCACCCTCGGGTGTGGGTCACACCTGCGGTGTGGTGCCCGCTGCTGCCACCGTTCAAGTCGCGAGTCTTCGGCAGAAGTGGGACCGGAAAAATTAAGCGGCGGTGACTCGTTTGTTTTTCGAGTAATATATTGTCGAACGTTGTCAAAATTTCTAGTTGTTGTTTTGTTTTTTACCCAACATTCTATACACACGCGTCAAGAGGCATTCTATTATTTACTTTTTTGAAATAAATCTGGAGGTTCGTGAAGCCGCGGTGTCGCCCCCCCCCCTCCCTCGCCGGTGTGTCGGTGTGTCGGTGCCGTGGCGGTGGTGTGGCGGTGCCGTGGCGGTGGTGTGGCGGTGCCGTGGCGGTGGTGTGGCGGTGGTGTGTCGGTGCCGTGGCGGTGGTGTGGCGGTGGTGTGGCGGTGGTGTGGCGGTGGTGTGGCGGTGGAGTGGCGGTGCCGTGGCGGTGGTGTGGCGGTGGTGTGGCGGTGCCGTGGCGGTGGTGTGGCGGTGGTGTGGCGGTGGTGTGTCGGTGGAGTGGCGGTGCCGTGGCGGTGGTGTGGCGGTGGTGTGTCGGTGCCGTGGCGGTGGTGTGGCGGTGCCGTGGCGGTGGTGTGGCGGTGCCGTGGCGGTACCGTGGCGGTGGTGTGGCGGTGGTGTGGCGGTGGTGTGTCGGTGCCGTGGCGGTGGTGTGGCGGTGGTGTGGCGGTGGTGTGGCGGTGGAGTGGCGGTGCCGTGGCGGTGGTGTGGCGGTGGTGTGGCGGTGCCGTGGCGGTGGTGTGGCGGTGCCGTGGCGGTGGTGTGGCGGTGGTGTGGCGGTGCCGTGGCGGTGGTGTGGCGGTGCCGTGGCGGTGGTGTGGCGGTGGTGTGTCGGTGCCGTGGCGGTAGTGTGGCGGTGCCGTGGCGGTGCCGTGGCGGTGCCGTGGCGGTGCCGTGGCGGTGGTGTGGCGGTGGTGTGTCGGTGCCGTGGCGGTGGTGTGGCGGTGCCGTGGCGGTGCCGTGGCGGTGGTGTGGTGGTGGTGTGGCGGTGGTGTGGCGGTGCCGTGGCGGTGGTGTGGCGGTGGTGTGGCGGTGTGGTGGCGGTGGTGTGGCGGTGCCGTGGCGGTGGTGTGGCGGTGTGGTGGCGGTGGTGTGGCGGTGCCGTGGCGGTGGTGTGACGGTGGTGTGGCGGTGGTGTGGCGGTGGTGTGGCGGTGGTGTGATGGTGGTGTGATGGTGGTGTGGCGGTGGTGTGGTGGTGGTGTGGTGGTGGTGTGGCGGTGTGGTGGCGGTGGTGTGGCGGTGGTGTGATGGTGGTGTGGTGGTGGTGTGGCGGTGGTGTGGTGGTGGTGTGGCGGTGGTGTGATGGTGGTGTGGCGGTGGTGTGGTGGTGGTGGTGTGGTGGTGATGTGGCGGTGTGGTGGTGGTGGTGTGGTGGTGGTGTGGCGGTGGTGTGGCGGTGGTGTGGCGGTGGTGTGGCGGTGGTGTGGCGGTGGTGTGGCGGTGGTGTGGCGGTGCCGTGGCGGTGCCGTGGCGGTGCCGTGGCGGTGCCGTGGCGGTGCCGTGGCGGTCGTGTGGCGGTGGTGTGGCGGTGGTGTGGCGGTGGTGTGGCGGTGGTGTGGCGGTGCCGTGGCGGTGCCGTGGCGGTGCCGTGGCGGTGTGGCGGTGTGGTGGCGGTGGTGTGGCGGTGGTGTGGCGGTGGTGTGGCGGTGGTGTGGCGGTGGTGTGGTGGTGTGGTGGCGGTGGTGTGGCGGTGGTGTGGCGGTGGTGTGGCGGTGGTGTGGCGGTGGTGTGGCGGTGGTGTGGCGGTGCCGTGGCGGTGCCGTGGCGGTGCCGTGGCGGTGGTGTGGCGGTGGTGTGGCGGTGCTGTGGCGGTGCTGTGGCGGTGGTGTGGCGGTGCCGTGGCGGTGGTGTGGCGGTGCCGTGGCGGTGGTGTGGCGGTGGTGTGGCGGTGCATTGCCGGTGGCTCCCCTCGCATTTCCCGGAGCGGACCGTTGGAGGAGGAGGTGGAGGTTGAGGTGGTGGAGGAGGCAGCAACAGTCACGATGATGTTTTCATCCTGATGCTCGTGTGAGTCTATGGGTCTCTGTGTGAGTCTGTGGGTCTCTGTGTGAGTCTGTGGGTCTCTGCGAGTCTGTGGGTCTCTGTGTGAGTTTGTGGGTCTCTGCGCGAGTCTAAGGGTCTCTGTGTGAGTTTGTGGGTCCCTGTGTGAGTCTATGGGTGTTTAGACTGCTGCACTCCTGAGTGGAATGTTGATGGGTAATGTATAACGTGACATACAGTCTAGTGTGCAGTCGTGGTTGATGAATAGTTGCAGCGTGGTGCAATTTGGTGTGTGTGTGCATGCGGCAAACCAACCCTCTACCTCATTGTGTGATGAGCAGTGGCACGGGGAGGGGGGGGGGGTCAATTTCGATTGGCCATTACCCTCGAGGCGTTTGTAGCCACCACAGCGGCCAAAGGGGGCTCTGGATGGGTGCGAAAGGGTCCGTAACCCTTCCACCTTCAAATGAATTACCACTAAACCACGGAAAGAAATATCAAACGAAGCTTGTGCCAGAAGCCCCCCTGAGGGACAGGCGGCCATGACGTCTCCTGGCCAAACCCCATTTGGCGGAGCCAGGAGACTGAATCTTCACCCTCGGGGCTCCTCCAGAATCGGCAAATAGCCACTGCGGGGGGCCACGTGGAATGTTCGAACGCTCACTGCGGAGGAGAGGCTGCCACTCCTCTGTCGGGAGCTGGACCGGTACCGCCTGGATCTCTGTGGCATTCAGGAGGTCCGGTGGACCGGCTCTTACTCCCGCCACCATGAGGGGTGGACAGTCCTCTACTCGGGGCAGGAGACTGACAAACAACAGGGAGTGGCTCTTCTTCTGAACAAAAAAGTGAAGGGGTCGTGGGAGCGTGGCGGTGAGGTGTGGGAAACTGCAAGCCCCAGGCTACTTTGGACTCGCCTTCCCATCAACCAGAGGTGAGGAGTGGTGGTCGTGGTTACTTATGCCCCAACCAAAGACGAAGATAAGTGGAGGGATGCAGGCAAGGCCGATGAGTGAGATCCATTCTATGACCTGTCACAGGTGCTGGCTAAAGTGGCCCCTCGGGATAGAGTCATCCTGTTGGGCGACTTTAATGCCCGAGTTGGTCATGATGCTGGCACCTGGCCTGGAGTGATTGGAAGGCATGGGCCTGATCAAGCTCAATAACAACGGTAGGAGGCTACTAGACTTGTGTGCAGCCCATGGGCTTGTAATTACCAACACGCTGTTCTGGCATCGGCGCATCCACACACCATCATGGATGCATGCCGGGTCCAAGCAAGAACATCTGCTGGACTACATAGTGACGGAGCAGCGGATGCGGGCCCATGTCCTTGACACCAGGACCTACCGTGGAGCTGATCTGCCCTCTGACCATCGACTGGTCATCTGTAAGATGCACCTGCCGTTCTTCCACTCCGGTGGTGGGTGTACACCTAAAGACCCCATTCAAACCCATAGTGGCCTGGTCTCAGCTAGCTGATGAAAGTTGCAAGCGAGAATTTCATCATCGCTTGCAGCTGGGGTTGGCATCGTCCCCCACTCCTCCTGATGTCGAGGGTAAATGGGCGAGGTTTAAGACTGTGACTCATGCAGCTGCAATGGCTGCTTTGGGTACGCGGTCCAGACCTCCCCAGAAACCCTGGCTGACAGAGGAGGTGTTCAAGTTAGTTGAGAAAAAGCGACAGGCCCACTCTCATGGGCTACAGCATCCCACGTCAGAGAATGAGGAGGTTTACCGCAGCCTTCGCTCGGAGGTTCGGAGAGCCGTAAGGCGCTGCAAGGATGGGTGGTGGTCGCAGGTTGCTCAGGAGATGGAATCTGCCTCAGTGGCCTGCAATTACAAATCGCTCTTTAACTCCATGAAAAAAGTAACCTGCAGCGCCACACCTATTACCATCATTAGGGGAACGAACGGTGATCCAATCTCCGACCCCCAGGAAGAGGTTTGCAGATTTGCTGAGCATTTCTGAGGTCCTAGGGGAGTGGAAATTCCTCAGCCTGGAAAACAACGTGGCACAAAGTGGGGATGATCCTGCTGAGGCTGCGGTGCCTCAAATATTGGAAGACGTAGTCACCTGCTGTTATTGGCTGGCTGAAGTGCCATCTGTTGAGGTACTGAAGGTGATCCGGAGTCTGAGACCAGGATAGGCACCGGGCAGAGATGATATCCCAAGCGAAATGTGCGCAGACTTCCCTACATGACATCATAACAACACTCTGGACCACTGGACGGGTTTCGCAGGACTGGAAGGATGCCCTGGTGGTCCCCCTCTTTAAGAAGGGGGACCGCACCGACTGTAACAACTACAGGGGCATCTCACTCCTCAATGTGCTGGGAAAGGTCCTGTCAAGGATTATTCAAAATTGCCTTGCCAGGCACTTTGATGAGAGGCTTGCGGAGCCCCAATGCGGTTTCAGGAAAGGGTGGTCCTGCACAGATGCCATATTTTCTGTCCGTCTTCTACAGCAGAGGTGTAGGGAATTCCCACAAGACCTACATCTCTGCTTTATTGACCTGGTCAAGGCCTATGATACCATCAGTAGGCCTGGGCTCTGGGTTGTTCTTCGTGCTTTCGGAGTCCCTGACCCTCTGCTCACGATCATTAAGGACCTTCATGATGGTGAGCGGGCCCGGGTAAAACTACGTGGTCAGGAGTCAGAGCCATTCCTTGTACACCTTGGGGTGCGACAGGGATGTCCTCTGGCTCCCACATTATTTAATATCTATTTTGACCACGTAGTTCATGAAGCCTTCGATGACTATACCGGAGGAATTGCCATCTGTTTCAGATACAATGGGAGGCTGATCAATGTCCGGGCGTGCTCAACTGATAGGTCCCTATTAGTCAACCACGTCATGTATGCCGATGATCTGGTAATTGCTGCTCACTCAGAGGAGGGGTTGGAGGTGCTACTGCTGCTAAACCTGGACAATGCCACGAAGAGTTGGGGCCTTACCATCAGCCCCACCAAAACTAAGCACCTGCCTGGGTATTTTGCACCATCGGACACTCCATTCCCCACAATTCCCAATTGGTGATGGGGCAGTTGTGGAGAGAGTGGAGAGTTTCCCATACCTGGGCAGTACTCCTGAACCGACTCCGCTTTAACAGCAGAGGTCTCACTCCTAATCAGTTGGGCGACATATTTTCATCGGTTGCGTAACGCTGTGGAAGCTACCTGGTCTGTCGCTCCGCACGAAGCTTCGGGTCATCTCGGCCACGGTCATGCCCTCCCTTCTCTATGTTTGCGAAACGTGGACCCCCCTAATGGAACATCTTCGCCGATTATAAACATTTAGGCTGGCCTGCCTACGAACCATCCTGGATTTAACCTGCAGGCTGGATTGTGTGAGCAGCTCACAATCCTTGAACGATCTTGACACATTCCCATCAGTGAGCTCCTCTGGCAGGCGTTGGCTAAATCAAGTGTCCCGCATGCCCAGCCACCGCATGCCCAAGCAGCTTCTGTTTGGCCTCATACAGCGGGCTGAACGGGCACGATATGGGCTGGAGAGATGATGGAGCGGTGTGGTACTGGAGGATGTGGAGCTGAGTGGACTTGCCCACGACTGGTACCAGCGGTGTCTGTGGAGGATGCTGCTACTGGGCGGTTGGAGGCAGTCACCCTCCAACAACAACGGAGGGCGGAGGAGC
>NW_027615541.1:0-39971 GCF_965212315.1 Lampetra planeri | reverse complement strand
GGACCGCGAGGCCAAACGCATGCAGAGGATGCAGGAGTCGGAGGAGCAGCGCGCGCGCAGGCTGCAGCGGGACCGGGAGGCCATGCGCATGAAGCGGGCTAACGAGACGCCGGAGAAGAGACAAGCCCGGCTGATCCGCGAGCGGGAGGCCAAGAGGATCAAACGGCGCCTGGAGAAGATCGACCCGGCTCTGAGGACGCAGATCGAACACGACCCCGCCGCCATGGCGGCGCTCACCGCCGACATGAGTCTCTTTCAGTTCCCGTGCCCCATGCCCGTCCCCTCCCTCGACAACGGCCTGTTCATGAAGCTGCCCTGAGGTCGGCGACCTCTGAACTCCGACGGGCGGACAGACTGCTGCCGCACAAGGCTGCGGACACGTTCACGCATGTTGTAAAGAGATTTATCACCGTCGGTTCCGGCCGGGGGGGTCTTTTGCACATTGACCTTCAGTGATGGGAGTCGGATCCTCGTAGCCTCTGACCCCGCCCCCCCCCCCCCCAGCCCGGTGTCTGGACGCTGCTCCCCGTCAAGCTGCCGCCGTGAGTCCCTGGGTCGTTCAAACTACCTCAGCTGTCGCCGTGGCGACGTCCTCAGCCTGCCCCCCCCCCCCCTCAGCTGCACACGCGCTGTAACGCAGGTTGATGCTTCTGACGTTGTAGCCGACGTCCGTCTGTCTGTCTGCGTTGGCCGTCAGTCGTCAGTGTCTCATCGTGTTCTGCTCACCCACCACCTGTGGGGGGGGGCTCTGAGAGCGCCGAACGTCACCTGACGCCAACGGTCCGACCGCAGTTGTCTGTCTGCCCCCGACGCCGTGGGTACGACGACGACTGGACGCAGGAGCGTGAACGAGGACGTCCTCCCCGAGGCGTTCTCGCGTCGCGTCACTCAGGGTTCAACGGGGCAGAAACATCGGCGGTCGGAGGAAGAAACAGACGACGCCGATGAAGCACAAACCGCTGAAGGGTCCCTTCACCTGGGACGCCTGAACATCAGCGTCCTGTGGTCCAACCCTCCGGGCGCCGACATTCACCAGAAATGCATCCGTCGTCCATCTGCTGATGTTTTGTCCCGTTGAACGAGCGCGGCAGCATCTTCCTCCTCGACAGCGTCTCATCAGCTTTCTGCCAATTGTTTCTCTTACAGTTTTTCTTTGATGCTGCTGAACTGAACAACACATTTGTTACCTCGTACACGTTTGTTTGTTTGTTTGTTTGTTTGTTGGGGGGGTTTCACTCGTCAGGACTCAGCTGACGTGGGAGAAGTGTGTGTGTGTTCTGGAGTTTGACCCGTTAACGCTGACGGTACTCCTTCATCCATTCAGACTGAGGAGAAAAGACAAACTCAAGAGTTCATCACTCCCCCCACCTGGTGTGAAGAAGGAGCTAGAAGGGGAGGGGGGGGGGGTTCCTGTCATTACGGTCTTTTTATTTGCTGCTGCTGGGAGCCGGCGTGTCGTTCCTGTCAGTGACAACAACTTGTCTGAGCCAGTCCCCCATTTCGTCCGTCTTCACACTGAGTGAGGCCTCTCAGCTTTCAGCGACTGTCTGTCGTTTTCTGATCGTTACGCTACCCCAGAGTCTGCTGGCGTTAACGGGGTTAAACTCACCGTTCTCACTCGACCAACCTGTTACTGAGATTTATGTTCATGAACCTCATTCCAGCACATATTTATGCAAAATGTTGTGAATATATTTTTCTCGTGAAAGTTATTTTGTTAAACGTTGATCAGAGACCATGTTTGGGATCGTTCCTTCATTCCAGATGTTTTCATCTTCTTACCTCCGCTGTCACCTGGTTCTGGTTCTGTTTGAGTCTCTCCTGGACCGGAGCCCTGCCGGGCTCTCCCCTCCCCCTCTGTTCCAGGAGCGCGTCAAACCTCTATGCAACAGATTCTTATTTATTCCGAGGGAAACACTTTCCACTGAAACTATGCAGAGTGTTTTAAAAAGGATTTCGCTTCTCAGGCAACTGAACTCAGAGGATGCAGAACCTCCTCCCCGGGTCCACAACAACCACTTTGATTATTAAGGTTTGTTTTTCAGCTCATGAAACAACAACAACAACAGGGTCTCACTCATCCCCGTGTCGATGTTCTGTACCGAAGGCGGATCTGTGTTCTGGACTTCGTACCTGGCTGCTCTCACACTATGAATACTGGGTATTCTCAAGAGGCAAATGGCTGTGATCCCCCTTTTTTTCTTTTTTTTTTTTTTCCTACAGTGGAATAATACGACAGAAACTGCGGCGTCTGGTCTGTTTGCAGCAGAAGTTTAATGTAGGTCTCTGTACTTTGGTACGGTGTCGGTAAGAACTGCATGTCGTCAAACTGCACTTGTCCTAGAACGGTTCAGTCTGAGCTCGTGTTCAGCTGTTAGTTTATGCCTGCCTGTTTTATTTTCTTCTTCTTATCTAAAGAACCTGTTAATTAAACGTCGGCCTTCGTATGAATTCTATCAGGATCTTCTCTCCATGTTTACAGAATAAATCTGAACAAGGCCAAATGAATGAGCTAACCTGCTAATGAGAACGTTCTGCGATGACGGCACCGTGGAGCCGCCATCTTCTGTTACTGGATTAACAGATGTACAGATGAATGTGGAAATAAACGTTGACTTTAAACGGTCGAAGCCATTGGACTTCTCATGTTTTATTCATTGTGCGACGCTCACGTTGTCAGACAGACGTGAGCAAAGCCTGATTGTCATGTGCCTCGACTAAATGAAGAGAACCAGAGGGAATTCAGTTGGGGTCTTGTTTAAATGTTGAAGTATACAATGTCTAATTCCAAAGTAAAAATAAAAAGACATTCACGCGTTTCAACCGCTTCGTTTGCCTTTTAGTGTAAAATTTTAAATATTATAATCATTAGCTCATCATATCATTAGATTATAAATCTTTTAATCAAGTTTAATTGATACTGTTTGACAGGATGTGATATTTTACATATGAACCCTTCTCAGGTAGCTTGAGCTTCATCCAGTTCGTTTTTAACTGACATTCATAGATTCTTGGACGTGTTGTACAGAATAAGTCTGCTTTTTTTTTTTTTTTTTAAATAGAAACATCTCTGCCACGCATTTACTGCTAAACAGGCACAACTACAATGATGCTCAGGAATTAGGAGAATTTTGATTTACACATCTGATGAAAAGCTTCAGAATAATAGAATCATTAGATTTGTTTTGTGAGCAACTGTGAGTCCTTTGTACTAATATCTCACATTGTGAACTTTTCCAGAAGGAAAGATTTTTTTTAACTTCTTTGACAAAGAAAATATTAAACAAATATGAAACATGCTTTTTTTTTAGTTGCTTATGACAATCATTGTCACAACATCAACAACAGTCCTGATACTGTCTGCGTAGGCATAGGTGAGTAAGATGTACAACCTTAGTGAAAAACACTTCAAAATAAACAGCACGCTGGTTGGATAATAGTTTATATTTGTATATATATTTATATATATATTATATTGTGTTTACTTAACAAACATGATAAATGCAATGTCTCCGAGTTAGCTGTAACAATAAAAATACAATATCTGTGTCCTTAAAAGTACAAAGAATTGAAACAGCAAAAACAAACAAAAAAAACTAAGTAGTTCACAGAAATACAAATATACAGTACAAATCTATCTTATTCAAAAAGGGTACAAATAAAAATGCAACAAAATAGAAGTATTAACCCATTGTTAACTTCAGGTAGGTGTGGGGCGTCTAAGGGAGCACTTTGGGTCGACAACTCTAAGGCTTCGATTAAAGGTCAATACATGTTGGTACGGCCAGACGATATTAAAACTCACTATACAAAGTTCATAAAACCTGGATATACTTGAGGATTGACTGGTACGTTTACATCATTGCATATATCTTGCAGATTTAGGCGTGTTTTTTTCCTTTTTTTTTAAGTTACACGTGAAGTAAAAAGAAGTGTCATCTTGTGCCAAAATAAAAAATACATTATGTGTGTGAGAAAATCTGAAAATACAGACTTTCCTTTTCCTTTCCAATCCAAACTCGGGATCAAACACCAGGAAGTCGATCACACGGGCTTTAAGAACGTCACCAAACAGATACACGTCACGTGTGTGTGTCCACACGCTCCACGGACCCACACGAGACACAAACACTGTTCAAGAAAAAAACACGTGTTTGTGGGTCCGCTGCAGGACGCAGGTTTACTACAACGCTTCTGTTCAACCTGAAAAACTCACGTTTTCCATTCTCTTCTCTTGTATACTGACTGAAATCAAACAAAAAACGTCTTTAGTTTCATGTCTGGAATGAGGAAAACCTCCTTTGTGCGACGAAGCCGAGACCTGGGGAGTCGTCCTCGTTTCCGTTTCACTGATGAACTGAAACTCATGAAACTTTAAAGACATTTGGTTGGATTTCTGTCAGTTTCCATGGACATAGAAACAAAAACATGTTTACCTCAGAACATGTTTTCTGTTTTCTGGAACGGACTCGCTCGCTGAGCCTGAAGGAAGCACCGACTGAAAACTAACACAAACACACTGAAGGTTCCGTGTTTGAGCCGTTGGACGTTTCTGCTTCAGAGACGACGACTGATTGACTTCGTGTCGCGACTGGACATCTTTGATTCGCGTCGAGTTCACGACAAGCATCGCTCCGGTATTTGAACGCACACCGTACGAGTGGGGGTTAAGGCATTATCGACAAGCATCGTCCAAAGCTTCTGTACAGAACAAAAATAGAAACAAAAGATCTATCTACAGAAACACTGCGTGTTTCACACCTTCACACTCTTCATTGGCCAACTGTTTCAACACTCACAGAAGGTCATTTAGTGCAAAAACTCACCGAGACAGAGAACGAGTGACGAACACGTGATTGAGTTGGAGGACAAACAGCAGGTGGAAGCGCTCACACCCGCCAACACGGAATCAAAGAGCTGGGCAATTCAGGCGGGAGGATTTCAACAAACGACAACAAACGGCGCAGCAAAGAAAAACGCTCGTTCCAGGAGACGGGTTCTGACAAACTGAATTGTCACTAAAGCGGATTTGTGGAACAAAGCCCTGATGTGACGAGGACAAACGCTCCAGTTTGTCCATTCTGTGTTCAGGTTAATGTGACTGACAGAACTCAAACCAAACGGAACTATCAGTTTAAAAATGAAATCAATCAAACCGGTTGTTAACCGGTTGTAACTGGGACAGGAGAGCACGTAAGATGAAAACCCTGAGTTTGTTGAATCCGGAAATGAAGAAACATGAAGAGACATGTAAAGACATTTGGTTTGATTTCTGTCAGTTTACATGAAAATAGAACTGAAACTGCACTTTTTCTTCGTTTGAGGATCAAACAAACTCAGGGTTCGTGGGGGGGAGGAAACATCAGCTGCTGCTCAGTCTGCTGTGACATGGTTCACGGCTGGCTGACGTCATGACAACAAACGAGAACTACCTCCGGAGGAGGCCGGGGTCTACAGAAGATGATGGTGTTTTCCTGTACTGCATTACTTACACTCTTCAGTGGGAATGTGTGTGTGTGTGTGTGTGTGTGATGACAGACCTGTGGTTGATTCTATCTGATCTAATTGCACTTATTTCTGACATTTTCACCATTTTTTGGATTTTTTTTTTTCAGTGAAAAGGGTTAAAAAAGAGAGAGAAACTGCAGCATTCGTCATTGTAAACAGATAAAAACGGAGTCAGTTATTTTCCCTCAGCGCCGACATATCAAACATCTTCCCTTCGTTTCCAAACACACGTGTGCTGTGATTCCTGCTCCGACGAGCAGACGAGTTCCGTCTGTGCGACGCGACACAATCGTTCGATCCAAAGGTGAAAACGACGGCACAAACACCAGACGGCGGGATGAGGACGGCGTTAATTAGTAGGGGTGGAAGGATCCACGGGGGCGTGTCCATCAGTCTACATCGTCACCCCGCTGGTGATTCACCTCCAACTGGAAAGTTCTGGAAAGTGACTGTTTGTACTTCTTATGTTCTATAAGGTACATACACTGAATGTATTGATTATTACTTATATTTAATTAAGTTTTATTAATAACGACAATTACTATTTAGTCAAGTCTGAGTTTTATCCTTCAGGGGATCCTTGGTACAAATTTGTACCGCGTTTTTTTCCATTTTTTTTTCCTTCTTTGGGTGAAACGTGATTATTGTGTTAAATAAATCGAATCGTATCGTTGCGACGTCATCAAATATTGCTTCAGCATCGCATTGCCATGAAAGTGAAATGATTTCCACCCCTAGTAATCAGTCACGGACTTGAGACACAATGAACTGAAAGACTCCGTGAGACGGAGAATGAGACACGGAGAGCTCAAAGTCTGCGTGCTGAACGACAAGTGAACAGATCAGGGCTCCAACATGAGGAGGAGGTTCAATGGGGCCGACGGCGCAGACGACAGAGAGATGGACCTCCTCTACTCACTGGACCGACAAGCAGTCAGAGTCTGAGGTGACCTGACGAGGAGCGGAAGTTCTCACCAGTGATTCCTACGTCTCCACACACACACACACACGGTGAATGGAGAATAGATTTGGTGTGGATCGACCCATTTTGAATTTGTTCCTGATTGTAAGACACGCGGGACTCGACCTGAGAGGATCTCGTTCTTTGCCGAGCGGCTTCCTGACCAACGGAAGGAGGGAGACTGCAGATGGCGTCACGCCGCTGAGGGATGGAGGGAGATCCCTCTGAGTTTGGAGCTCCAGACACACGTTGGCGCGCAGGCTGACCAGTGGAAAAAGGAAGCGAGAGCTTTCTGAGCAGGATGTTCACGCGCGTCTGAGAGGAAGTGGGTGGGGTGGGTGGGGGGGCAGAGTGGAAGGACGACGGTCGGTCAACAGCTACATCGTGTCTCTGTGTGACCTCAGCAAACCACAGCTTCTCACTGGACCGACGACAGATGGGTGTGCAAAATCTCAAACATTCTGAGGCTACATTCACACTCGCCCGTTCCCCCGTTCTTCTCTCCCCGACAGACTCGTTCCAGTCTCTTCTACACCCACTACAGGACGCGGTGCTACTTCCCTGCGTTGGACCGCCCCTCGATGGACAGTTTGACTTCCTGGGGGATGAACGAGGGCCTCGCGTGGCCAGAGGTGCCGATCTGAGGGCGTGAGCCTTCCTCCCCCTTTACAGCGAATCTTTGGAGGCCGGGCGAGGACCAGCGCCGCTGAGACGCACCGAGCACCGTTTGCACGGCGCCCATTCCCGTGCCTGTGAAAGCATCCGTGTGCAGGTAGTAACCGCTCTGATTCCTCAGATGCTCCGCTAAGGTTCTACGTTCAGTTTGCCCGACGCCTCCAAACTGGGCGGCTTCTCCCTTGTCGGCGCCGTCTTTCTCTGCCTCTCTCGGTCTGTCTCTGTGGATCCTGATGTGGGCCGGATGTGTCCGCGACTGCTGCGGAGCAGGAGGGCCCATGAGCTGGTGAGCGGGTTCTGATGTAGCGTTGGTTTTGCTCAAAGTCCTGGACAGGGGCGGCGGCTGCTGCTGCTGCTGCTGCTGCTGCTGTGAATGAGGGTGAAGCTGCGGTTGTTTCTGCTGCGGCTGCGGCTGCAGGGTGATGGACACGCACACGTCTCCGACTTGCAGGTGGTGGCAGGCCAAGCCGTAGAGCTGCGCCGTGCGCTTCGGGCTGTAGGACGACCAGCCCTGGCCGAACACAAAGAAGGGGTGTTCGGGTGGCACGTCGATGGTCACTTTGCTCTGCTGCTCCCCCACGGTGAAGTGCAGCGACACCAGACCTGGCTTCTGCTGGCTGGCACAGATGTCCACAACCATGCTGGAGTCGATTTTCAGTCCGCCACTGACCTCGGCGCTCCGCACAAAGTCCTGAGTCTGCAGGTCCTCCACGCGCTTCAGCTCCCCAGTGGCCAACTGGATGATGGCGCCTTTCATGAAGTGAGACGGGCTGCAGGGACTCGGCGCAGGAACGAGGCTCGATGGAAAAGCCTGGCTGGTATCTGCTGGAGGCTGCTGCTGCTGCGGCGGAGCTGCGGTCGATTCGCCTGCAGCCCTTTCAGAGAGGCACACTCTGGCTGACGGATCTTTTACACTGGGGCTCGAGGAGGACGAGGAGGAGGATGAGGTGGTGGAGGTGGTGGTGGTGGTGGTGGCAGAGACCTCGTTGGCCTGTCCTGGGTAGTGTTGCTGTGCTGACAGGGGGTTATACTCCAGGGGAATAAGCACTGGCTGTCCGTTGGCGAGCACAACAGCGTGACCTGGCTGCCCTGTCATTCTGGGATCAGCGTAACTCACGGGTTGGGCTACATGTGCGGGGGGGCCGGAAATGACTCCGGAGGACTCTGCGTGGATGTCTCGTACTCTCTGGACACCCTGAGAGAGATTCAAGGGGGCAAAGGAGACCTCTTTGCGCCCTCCACTACCAGAGGAGGCCAAACCGCTGACAACCTGCTGCACCTGGAAGGTAACGTAAGAAAGAACTTGTGACAAGTCTGGAACAAGTCTGACAACACAAGTCTGACACCCCGTCCCTACACACAGGGATCCTTTGTCCTCCTCCGTTTAAAATACATTTTCTGCCCCATGAGCGAGGTTTTACATGTTCGCCATCACAGGAACACTAAAATACACTAGAAAACACTTAGACATTGTTGTTGGATCGTAGCAGTGATCACAGCGTACTGGAACGCCTCTGTACATCATCAGATCGTATATGTGTGTGTGTCTGCAGTTTGACAATAACGGTGGACGAGGCCTGACTGGGTAAACGTGCACTCACATTGGACATGTCATATCTGTGTGTGTCTGCATGAACGAACTCACCGTTACGTCTCACAGTCCTACGTTTGTTCACAAATCTTCACATGGATTTAACCCTTTGACACCAACGCTATCCCCAGCGCCACAATCGTACTAGCATACTTTGGAGTAGCGTGATCACATGACTACTACCAGAAAATGTCAACCGGTTGTGAAACCTGACAAGTGTTACTCTGTTCTTCTAGCTGGTTTGAAGGAGCTAGATGTTAGAAGGAGAAAATGTCAATCGGTTCCTGAAAGTTGAGACCAGCCATGTTGCTGTCATTACGGTAATCCCCAAATGCTCTGTTGCCAGAAGCTGGCGAGTCAATACCGTAATGACAGCAGCTTGTCTGTGAGGAAAAACTTCTCAGCTTTCAGAATGATGTTGATGTTTTCTGACATAATTAGCGTGCTCCAACGTATGTCACGTGAAAACAAACTACAACAACAACTACAGTTATTTTACAGGACTTGTTTGTAATGACGCCAGCCTGAACTGTTTCTAAGTTTCAAAGAGATTATGAAGTTTCATCCCTGGAATGCGCTAAAAAGTCGATGATCACTGAGTCACTGTGACATCATCAACGCCATTAAACTCAACCAACAGGAAATTACCTCCAGGTCACTGTCAGGTGTGCTGCGCTTGCCAGGTGAGCTCAGCCTGCGACTGTGCAGCCCTCGGTCCTGGCTGTGGTCCTGCGCTGCAGAGCGGGGTGCTACCTGCTGCTGACGGGAGTGTCTGGCGGCGTAGGCTGACTCCTGTGCGAGGTCCCTGGCTCCCTTCTCTTTGTCCCCTCCATTCACCTCCACGTCATTCTCCTGCTGGACGCTGTGGGCGTCTCTGGGCACCGCTGCCATTCTGGCGCCCTGAGGATGGTAGAAGACCGGCACACCTCGGGAGCTGAGCTCTGCTGCCGGCAGGACTCCGACAGTACCGACGTGCTGCTGGGCAGCTTGCTCTGAAGGCAACATCAGCGGGACGCCGCTGGATGCTGGGACTTTGGCAAAGGTATGAGCAGCTACCTGGGCTTGTGGCGGAGGTGAAACAACACCTTCCTGTAAGACGGATGGGTACGGAACAAGATGGGACACGGCGTGGGCCTGAGGAATGGTGCCTGAGGGAGAGATTAACGAACCAGGGACAAAGCCAGGCGGCAGAGCATACGGGACTGCTGCATAAGGGGAACTAACAAACTGCAGAGAGGAATGAGGGATCTGGGCGTAGCCCAGGGGAGGATAGGTGAGGCCTGGATGCGGCAGGAGAGGAGAGTGTACAGTGTAGGCTGGAGAGATGTGGCTTAACACTGGGTGAAGACTGGTGGGCGCGTAGGTACCAGATGGAAGAGCCACTTTGTAAAGCATACTGTACTGGTCAACTGGCACTGCTGGTACGCCGTCCGAGCTGTCCACTCCGTAATGAAGTCCTGGCTGAGCTCGCGGCCACTCTCCAGACGGACTCCCTCCCTGAGTTTTGCTGTTGGCTGCAGAGTTCTGGATGGAAACTGCTTCATCTTCTCCAATAGCACTAGCTCCTCCTCCTCCTCCTCCTCCTCCTCCTCCCCCTGTTCCCCCAGCTCCACTACTGGTACTGACTGGGTGGTCCCTCTTTTTTGGAGGCAGGCACTCCTGGTTGCGCTCCTGAGCTGGTTTCATTGCAATCCTCTGACCAAGAGAGTAGATTTACTAGGTTTACTGTAGGACACGGGAAGTAAAACCTACAAGCCAGTCCGTCGCCTGCACACCGACCAGTTCTGAAATCACCCGGCCGACTTCAGCTGCCAATTCACCTGGCAAAAAAAGGAAAGAAAGAAAGAAAAATCCATCAGTGTGAACCAAATCTTTCTCATTTAACATGAACATGTTATATAACAGCATAATTATTATTTCTGCAACTTCACAAACTGGGATAGAGGGTGCAACGTGTCTTTACATCACTGAATGTTTTTGCTTCCAGACAGTTCCGTTTTTGGCCCATTTATTGCTTTACTTGAAGTGACTAGAATTAGAGCCCACGCTGTAGTGTTGTTCAGTGCAGAAAAAAAATCTATGACTATTTGCAAGTACAAAGTCAGCAAACAGAGTAGATGGTTTATGGCTCCATTCATGAAGCAAATTGCCTCTTGTGTATTATAGAAAATATTGTTGCCTGTTTAGGTGGAACTGCCCTGTAACCAGTGTGATATTAAAATCAAGATGATCACACACCCTATGTGTGCGATTACCCTTTGTGAATGGCTTCCATCCTTATTCATCAACTGGTGCATTACATAATAACGAATAATTTCATATAATTCTTTCAACCTTTTCAAAGCTGTATGACGTTTCTAAAACAGCAAAATATTTATGTGCCAGATTAATGTTTTATCCCTTTGTTGTTCCACCACAGAGAAACACTGACAATGTCACTGTTATTATTTTATACATATATCCATAAATCTTTGTATAAACTGTATTTTTTAATAGTGTCGATTGGAGCAATTTACTGGAGGTAAGTAGTGTTAATAATGGTTAACAATGGTTAATAAACTGGTCACTTCTCCAATGGTCCACACTGTTTATCAGATGAGAATCCACTCAGTCATGGCATATGTTAAACTAATCACACACAACTGCAATAATTAGATTTTAAATACCTACATGGTCCCTGTTTGAATGAAAAAAACAATGGATTTGGACAATGGATCCCTTTTATTGACACACCTAAAATACTGCTGTCCCATAACATCTGATGGACTGTAAGAAAGTATTTCAGTGTACAAGCTGAGCTGGATGAGATGGAACATGTATGTATGTATGTGGACAACCACAAACTAGCATGGAGCGAAACCTGGAAATAGTCCTGGGCTGTTCAGCGCATCGATCCAGGATTCAACCGGGAAGAACTGTTAGTTCAAGGTTACCGACTCTAGGGTTCCATGTCTTCAGAAAACGCAGTTTAAGTCTGTTAGGCTTTAGTTCAGGCAAACCATGACCACCGTTAACTGCTATCTGTCTGGGCTAAAGTTAGCTAGCGAAACTGCTCACACTCATCGTTTCCTCGTCAGACACACAGGTGACACTTTGTGGGCCGTTGATAAAACGTAAGTAGTGGGTTGAAAACATACGGTATGATGTGAGAGAACCATTAAAGGTGCCTAAGATATGTCACGAGTCATCAATCATCCACAGGCTGAGGCTAGTTAGCTGCTGGCTAACACTGCTAACTCAATGAAGTCCAGTTCTGCATCTGCTTGCAGGCGCCATGACATCGCATAAAACGTCTGCATTAGATCTCTGCTGTGTATCTCTCTTTAAACCTACCTCCAAATGTCATCGCGAACCGACTATGCAGTAAAAAAAAGTTAATGTGATGACCGAAAATGGGAAAAAAAAAAATCAAGGCTCAGGAGTCGAGCCCATTTCGAAGGCCAGCAGAGGCGCTCTCCGATGACGTCACTGTTGATTCAATTTCCTGTTTTTTTCCACGTCCACAACAGTTAATATCTACAGACATTTCTATTTCCTACATCTCGTCATGATGTCTAGTTCACTTATCTTAACTTCGCAATGCCTGCCATTCGAAACATTCGTTGTACAAAAATATTCCAGATCCAGAGTTTATTTTGAATGTGCAAAATGTATTGACTGATGAAACCATGGACATACTGTATATAGGGTGAAATTGTCACGACAGATTATCTGCAAAATTTGACTAATTTCTGCATGAAGGGTAATGTCAAATGTTTTCCCCCACTAGTGTCTTGGATGACAAGCTCTCTATGTAGCTGTAAACCAATTAAATCCTTTATCAGAACAAAGGAGCCTCTCAGTTTGGAACGTGTTCACAAACACAAGGACGATGGTGTCAGAACATTTCTACATACTGTGGATGAGGTCCATTGTGTTAATTACAGACAATATCAGTCAAGTTTTGTGCAGTGAAATGAAACAATCAGACTGCAGTCTCAGGGGAAAGCTATTGTAATGATTGGTTATTGGTACACATGTGAGCCTTCAGCTCCAGTGCAGTACCTCTGAAAAAAACAACAGGGTTAGAAAACTAAAACAAGATTTAGAATATTGTTACATTTTCCCAAAAGGCACAGGGGATGTAGAATAGCAACTACATCCCTCTTACAGAACATTTGCATAAGCCAATAAATACATCTGCTGCTAATCAATATCAAACTGTGACACAGTGGAAACAGTCATCATACAATTACAACAGAGTGCAACTATGTGAATTAGTAGGGAAACAACATATAAATATCTCTCCATTAAATATAAAGACTATGTTAAGAATTAGTCATTCAGTACCATTAATCAAAAATATGAACTGGGAGATTTCAAGCACATACAGTATTTATAATATTTGCCAAAAATTGTATTCAACCACAATCTAACCTATCTAGAGAGTAAAATGTGCAATTGATAGCATTTTGGAGAGCAGGCTCTGCACTCACATGATACACATGTACACCTGACACTAGTTATTGCCAAAGAATCCCAAAGTGTGTGTGAATCATCTCTCATCTAAGGATCCATGATCCTGTACAAAAGTGGGACAGACATTGACTCTGTCCAGTGGTGTTATGCTTTAACAAGACAATAAGGCCTGGAGATATTTGCTGCATTGCTCTTTTAAGACTCCACAGCACGTTTGTTTTTTGTTTTTTTCAGGAAAAGAAATGGCAGATCCATCGGCCCTGATGTGACTCAAACCAAACCCAGGTTTATTAGGTCATGAAAATCTAATTGGAATATGATTTCATTATCACTAATATGGAAGTGGACTGACACTGAACTGTAAATCTATCATACATTATAGTTAAAATACTAATTGGCGTATGCAGGTAATGTCTTTATTAACACCAAAACTTTGACTCGCAAAGGTGCATTGTCAAATAGTGTAATGTTAGTAAATTTAAAGCAAAGTCAAAATGCAGCCTGATTTTTAAAGGGAGCACTCATCTGTTTTCAGATATATTATAATTTCGTGAGAGATCTTAAGTCAGCCTACTTATACCAGCTGGCGAGCAGACGTTAGCTAAGGGTCCTAAAATCACACGACTCTCCACTCCATCCTCACAAGGTTGTTGAAATTCAGTGTCTTCAGACACCTTCCCCATGAGAGTGACAACTACGCTTACTGACCTACTAATTTATTGCTTGAAGTTGTAACTGACCCATAACTGCCACAATCACTGGATCGCAAGAGTCAGCGCCTGAAATTCAACTCATGACAGTAACACTGTCATGTAAAAACTGGGTAGAAGTTTGAGTCATAGCCCTTGTCTCTCCTTTAGCATACACATGAGCAAATAATTCAGATCTGGACCGTTTCTCCACTGTGCCTTACCAGAAGGCTCCGGGGAAGACGCCCCTTCAACAGGAAGAGGAAACATCAACCACAGATCTATGTCCACAGAGCGTCTCCTCAAAATAAAACCCCAAGTGCGACGCTACAAATATAGGCCCTTATCTTTGCTTTAAAAATAGAGTTAATCTACAACATCAGACCCTGAATTCACATGACTTGTCATCTACAGTAAAAAAAAAAAGAATCAATGCAAATATTAAAACTTATACTAACAAATAGCATCAAGTTTGTGCAAAAAAAAAACAACAACATTCAACCAGGCTAGATTGTTTGTTATTACCACACTATGTACTTGTTAGCTGTGCTATATTGTTCTTCTTTATGAAATAAAAAAATGTTACATCTTCAAATAAATTTTCTGGAGGGATCAAAACGAGGAACTCAGTGTTTGATGAAGAGCATCATTGGTGCTGCAATAAAATCAGGAATTTTCTAAATCCACGCATCGATAAAAATAAAAATCCTTTGAGGTTTGTAACTACTTCCAGAAGAAATAACTCCATTATTTAGACTGACACACTTATCTGTTAGCCCTTGAGGAAGACCTCAAGCTAGTTGGTGTGCGTCAAACAAGCTGAGAAGCAGGGAAAAAAAAAAAAAAAAATCTTAGCTGGGATGAAAAGTAGAGCACAAATTACACGCAATTCTAGAACTTCTTCCTTCACAGTAGGACGACACATCACAGTAACATCTCACTCGCTAACAGGAGGATGAGCTCTGAAGATGAAATAGACCAGAGCAGTCACGGTCGTGTTGACGGTATTTCAGCGTAAAATTGCCTCAGATTCTGATGCAGCATCAATGGTGCAAAGTTTAGCTTATAAAGAATGAAAATCAGAAGTTGTTTTTTCTCTCTATTCATCAATTACGACCTGCATTGGGCTCAGAATAGAAAGCCCTCATCCTCAGAGAGTGTCGTTAGCGAGCGTCTCCGTTGAGAGCCAGATCCTCGCCCCACTCAGAAATTTGCTAATGGGAGTTTCCATGGATGCTGCGGCGGCACAGGTTCCCCACTGGGGTGAAAGGAAAGGAGGAGGTGAGGAAGTCTGGGGGCAAAGGAGGGTCATTTGGAGAACTGGCCATAAAATACATCCTCCTTCGATCTGAATGGGGCTCACTGGGGCTGGGGAGCGGTGTGCTGCCGGGGCTCGGCCCCTTATAGCGCCTGAGCTGGTTCTGTAATATCTCGATTTCATCGACCAGCTGGGAGAGCTTGTGGTAGGCGGTGACGCCTCCTCCTTTGACGATGCAGGCTTCGGGAACCCAACGAAGGAAGTAGAGCTTCCAGAGAGCCATGTGTGAGGGTGTGAGCAGGGGAATCAGAAGGCCCTGCTGGTCAACCGGTCGAGAAAACCAGTCCCCGGAAGAAGCGCTCCGATGGGCTCTCCACCACATCCTTCACCGGGGAGAAATCAGACCTGAGTTCTGACAGCAGAGAGCCCCGTCGGGTCAGAGTCTCCTCTCCACCTTTAAGGCCGTTGCGGAGAGTGGCAGAGTTTCCTCGATATGTGGAGTTGTATTTCTGTTGCAGAAGAACAGAATAATTTGTATGAAACAATACTGGCTGCAAATAGAGACGAGGCAGTTACAGTCATCGCTAAAAGGAAAACCACAGTTGAACAGAAACTTTGAGATGGAAATCTATCAGGAATTATAGAAGTCAAGTATTGACCATGAGCTTTTTATTTCATGTGGCTTATGATCAATGGTAAGAAGCCAGGAGCAATATAGTTCCTCATTAAACAATCTCAGGGTTTTTACTAAACCTGCTTTCTGCGCCGAGCGTTGTACTACGTGACACCATTCCAGTAAACACGAAACCTGACTGCCTATCATACCTTGGTGCGTCTGAAGGTTTTCACCTCCCCGTTCTGAACGCAGGCGGCTCCTTTGCCGACGTACATGGGGTTGTTAAAGAGTGTTTGGTCTTTGAGGGAGAACTGCTGTGACCAGTCCCAGACTGGAGGGAAATACACAGCCTGGTCCTCCCCCTGAGGGATGGCTTTGTTCCTGGCAAAGTCCTGCAGAGCAATAACAACAAGTAAGACATGACATTCATCCACTCACCGAGGCAAACAAAAAACTGATTAATTTGCTCTTGTCATATTTGAGTCACTTCCCTGGACACAAGCACCAACAAGGGAGGAAACCACTGACATTTTTAACTCTTTGCAGACCACTGGATGAACAGTGCTGGATCAATTTATTACACCATCACCCAGTGTTGTGCCCTAAATGAACAGCATGACTAAACTAAATTATAAATTACTTTTTATGTTTCTGTGATGGTTCATACACCAAGATGTAGAAACTCTTTAACAATGCATTTTAATGATAAAATATTAGAAATTATTAATATGAAAATAGTAAAGCACATTATTATTTAGTTAGTTATTGACTTTACCAAACATTTTTCCATATGGGAATACAAGTGAATGTTTTGTCCTTGTAAAGTGAATTAGTGGTTGAATGTTGATTCATTTGTGACTTGAACTCAGATCCAAAATGGTGAATTCAGTGAAATTTTGCTTTCCAGTTTATTTGTCAAATCAATAAAATTTTTAGTTCATGAAAGATTTAAAGAAATATATATCTTTTCACATTTGTATGACAGCTGCTCTAATACATTTGCACTGCGCTGTACATTAAATTGAATAAATGAACGATTCAAATTTACAACTCACAATCAAATGCCGAGCACGCTGTTTGGGAGAATTGAAGAGGAAAGTACTGAAGAGGGGAATCCACATGCTGTCACTTAAAACGGTCAGATAGATCTCTGTGAACTCAAACGCTGCAGGATACTGATTCATCATCTGCCACACGCAGTCCAGGAACAGCACAAACAGCGGCGACTAAAGCAGGACGACAGAGAAAAACAAGTGTTTGGACAGAATCCCTCGTCATATCTGGCAGTCAGTTGGTTCCAGAAAGGAGAACTACCTCTTTGTCATTCTTTTTTAAGTGGTTGCATCGATCCAAAAAGCGATGGCCTGCCATCACCCACTCCTTCTGCACCAGGCTCTGGAAGCCCACAAGGCTGCGATAGTGAGGGTCGAGCATGAGCTGCACCAAGGAGGAAACCACGCAGTTCAGGTCACGGTCTTCTTCCTCTGCACAGGTGCAGACAAAGCAACATCACATCACTGACAAAGGAGTAATAGCTGTGTTTTGGGACTGTAGGATTTAAAAGTCGTGTGCTGTCACAAAGGAGGTGACGACCATTTGGACCAAGGACCATTTACCTTGAAGAATGACTGAAGAGTTCTTTCCATCCAGGTGAAACACAATCTCTGCGGAATGTTTCAGGAAGGCCCTGAAATCACAGGGTGGAGCATGTGAGGATTCTGATCAGATGTTGGACTATTATTCTCACTCTAATTCCGGTAATTCTAGTTCTATTACTAATCAACAGACACATAAGACATTTCATGTTTGCTGATGTGGGCATATTAAACTTAGAACACGATAACAACAGACGTCCCTGCAGAAACTATGACACAGAGGTACTGAGATAGTAGCTGAAGCTACTATCACAGTATCTGATTCTGATACAATGAGGAAAACAATTCAGTAATTAGCGATTGAAGAAGATGGCAGTCTTGTCAGGAACGAGCAGTTATCACAAACCTGACATACTCCAGCCAGCGGGAGTTTTCAATGGAGGAAAACCACCTCTCTTCAGACTCCTCATAGGGATCTGCACGCAATCAAAAAACAATTGTACCGAATCCGCATTGAGCATTCACTTTAGTTTTAGTTCCAAAACCTGTGAAACTCACCGATGACACAGATCTGACGGATTTTCACAAAAGAGCTCTGGATGTCCTGGATGTTTGGCAAACACTTGTCCAAGTCAGATATAACACTGCACTGTGGGTGGCTTTTGGTGATGGCATTGAAGACCCTTTTACTACAAAAGAGACAATAACGGAATTACAGCCATGAAAATGTCAAGCATGTTTAGCAATATGTCAGAAATACATCACGGGAAAAAAACAAAACGCCTTCTGATCAACGGTTTCCCCTTCTCCGAACTCCTCCTTCACACCAGTTACGTGAACCTAGGGCAACTTCTCAGCTTTCAGTAACCCTTCACAAAATAGTCATGTATGCTTGTGATAATAAGAGAGGTTTGTTGTACCTCTGATCGATCCTCCTCTGCTGCAACGGTCTCATATCCCGGCCATGCGGACGAGAGCGCTCCCATTGGGGTGATTCCAGCACCAGAGCTTTTCAGGGGAAGAGACGATGAATCACAGTGTCAGTGAAAATGAAATCAGCGTGCTGACCAATCAAGTGATTCTTGAACATAATCAGCAAACAAGGGATAGTCTGAGGATAATCAAAGGAACAGCTGACGATGCTCATGAAACATTTGATGAGGAAAGTGGTTTCAGACTCACTGGGATGCGATTGTCAGTGAAGAAAACTGAGTACTGCTTTAGATCCTGATCTGCCAAAGAAACTGGGGACCACAATGTACTCTGGAAGACTAAAACACAAAATCACACACGTATTAATTTAATTGTGAGTGAAGAGGTGATGGAGAGTACAGAGGATATTACAAAGCATGTGTGAGACCAGTTGGGTACAAATTTCTATTATGTAATTTTGAAGTTTTTTTTTCAAATTGAAACACAGAACAATAATTCCATTGTAGCTCAACATGATGTCACCACTAACATCGGGGATGAATAGCACATATTGTCAAGTACAGACGTACATGTTACTTTCACACAGTCATGAAGTGAGCAGAAAGGAGCACTGTAAAACACACCAACGTGCCAAAGCAAAGTTTAACTACAGGGTGAAATGTAGGGTGTACAGAGTATAATACCCAAGGACGATTGTAAAAGGTATTACACAAAAACAAAGGCAGAAAAATACGGAAGACTACAGAAGCGCATTGCAATCACAAATTAAAAACAAAGGGCCTTATCTTGTAATTCTGAATTTCTACTCAAGTAGATTTAAACATGATGACCTGAGTCCAATGCTGTATTCACATGTGGCCCTCATCCTGTAAGATATGGATGTGCTTTGCCTTAAGACAAACCACAGGGAGCTCAGACCTGGGGCAGATGGCGGTAAAGTTCATGATGGAGCACACCCTCCACTCTGAGGCACCCCGTTCTCTTAATCTCTCCGGTCCCAATCTGGACGGACGGTCAAACACGGGCGTCTGGAATCCTCCTCGTGGGAAAGAGCCATTGACACGGTCCACTAGAAACACACATTTTGAACGACTTTCTTATACAATAAAGAAATAGAAATAGAACAGTTTTATTGGACAATGAGCTCTGTGAACCTTCATGAAGCGATTTGGAAGTCATTTGTGTTATGTGCGTACCTTTACACTTGTGGTATCGTCGCCCTTGATATTCAAAGCCAAACAGGAGTTGAAGTCAGCTGGATGGGAGTAGTGCGCAATAGCAAGGCAAACCTAGATAAAAGAGTTTTTTTTTCCCCCCCATTCGGTATATTGTCCAGTGGCACAAATGAATCATCTGAACAATTCAGGGTCACTCAAAGTATAAGAATCAACTATGAGACTTGATTTTAAAGTCTCTCACACACACAATATAATAAGTAAACCAGAGAAGAGTGGGAGCCTCCTGCTCTGGGTCACACAAAGCAGCTCATTCACCCGCAATGCTGTGAATAACATGAGTGCACGCACGCACTCACACACACACACACACACACACGTGTGTGGACATGGAGGACACCCCAACTCTGTAATTTACTATGGTAAAATGAGCTATTATAGGTTGGCTTAACTCCACATGTGACAAAGAGGGAAAAAGGAACGGAGCCTTTTAAGTGCATGCTGCAATTACATATATTGTGTCCATAAATACTCTCCAAGCATCAAGAAAGAAAGATATATTTATATTCTGGCGCTTCTATATTCTACACTGAGCAGAGTAGAAAAACACTGCCTGTAATAGTTGTAGCACTTTAGTCGTTGCACCAAACAGTTCCACTGTGTAATGTTCTCATTTGCTGTGCAGATACAAACATTAAACACAAAATTGTTCCCAGATGACACTGATCACTGCACTGGTACATAAATACACAGCTGGATATCTCAGTGGGTCATACTGTGAGCAAAGATCCTCATCAAGCGTCAAAGGTTCTGTCCCATGGGGAGACGACTTCATCACTTCCCATATTTGGCAGAAAGAAGTGGAGAGACTTGGTAACAAGATGGAAAGTTACACCCAGAGTGTGGCATGTGTGACCAATGATGAGCGCCTTCACGGTGTGAAAGGCGAGAACATCACTGTCCAGTGCTTCTCCAAGATTTTAATAATAATGGTTAAATGGTGTACACACAGAAATGAATTGCTCCAGATCTGACTGGAAATCGGAGGAGACCACACCTTCAACCAGCAAGGTGCTTATTTGGCATCTTTGACTCATTCTAATCACATGACCGACATCGAGGAGGTGAACACATCCAGACTAATGGCTGGTGTTGTTTTCTGGGGTATGTCTGACAGATAAAGCCCTTCTGCCCGTTTAGCTGGTGATAATTAACACGCACATGTACTATTTATCCCTTTTAGTACTTCATTGTGAAATAATTCACATTTATTTTCTCTTTAAAAGGTTTGGGGATGTTTTGGGGGGGGGGGGGGGGCAGAAAGTCACACTGGTCACCAAAGTGAGCAGTGAGAGGACAGACAGACAACAACATCTGCCCTTCTAATCTCTGTGCAGGAGATGAGTCAGGGTTCAACTGCCTGGATCATTCCCCATTTCCTTCCACTTGAATAATGATTGTCTTCCACATCTATTAGTGACTGTTTGCCTAACAACCTCACTGACAAATATCCCTAGAGAGGTTAGTCACTTCCAGTGAGATGACGGGTGGGAGGGCAGCAACATAGTATGTGTGACGTAAATGTTGTCACTGAGGAAGTGGTGTGAAGTGCGGTGTGTGTGTGTGTGTGTGTGTGTGTGTGTGTGTGTGTGTGTGTGAGGGGAGGGGGTCAAGAAACAACAGCCAGAGGAAAGTAAGAAAATAAACATCAAGCTATTTGCCAACTCATTTTTGGTGACTGCAGCAGATTCTACATCACTGTTTATTGTCTATTTCTCAGCGTCATTGTATAACCTCAGTTGATTAGAAAAAACTAAGCATCACTCACCTTTCTGGCACTCTCGGGCCCAGCCCTCATCAAAGCAGAACCGAATGATCCGCAGGTCCTTTGCAGTAGAGGAGCAGCTCAGTGGGGTTGAACTTGAGCTTCTGGTTTGACCCCAGTACTTTTTTCTTACCCTTTGTATCATTGACTGAAATATACAGAAACACAAAGAAGAATGTTTCAACTAATGCTGATGATCTTAATTGTTAAATCTACAGTGCTTACAGGGAACCAGAGCTCAGCAAATGCTGCATCGTTTTAGAAACAACCTTTGCCGCTTTTACCTCCTCAATGTGAGGGGGACGTCAAAGCAACGGCTGCGCAAAAAATATTAAAATGGCTAGAGCGTCTGGTGTTGACAGTGGCACTTGTGATGTCCCTCTCTCCTTGTGTGACTAGTCAGAAGACCAGCAGCCTGTAGATATCATATTTTTAGTATTCAGTATCTGTAAAAGAGCAGGACCCAAACAGGGCAGCAGGTCCAGGTTCTATGCCCGGTGAAGTTGAGTCAATTAGAACCAAATGGTGGAAAAGGGAAACGAACATCAATTAACTCTCTGTGACCCCAATAGTAATGGCATGATCTCATCATTAATGTGGTAAAACCTGTGTCAACAAGTCCTGCGATGATGGTGCAGTCTTTATAAGCTTAGTTGAATGCTTCATGCCTCATCACAGGAACACAATGGCCCTTGCTCTGGGCAGTTGACTTTGCAGAGTCAGCGATCAACAGCAATGAGATACATAAACACAGCTAATCCCGTAAACACTGTCTCAGTTGAGATCAGACAGTCCGTGCAGTCAATGTTTTTTTTTCTCCATGTCACAACAATTGTCACCATATTTACCTGTTACTACTTGCTCTAAACAGGTCAGGGGGATATCATGCTCTCCAAGCAGCAGATGTGACAGCAGGGATTTCTGTCATGAAAGCAAAATAACAACGTCAGTATGTTTACTGACATGTCTCACACCCAGTGCTGCAATAATCTGTTGCACAGCTGGAAATGAGGTGTGTTGTCTCACTTTGTGCACAATGCCACTGACAATGCAGAGCAGGAAAGTTCAATTTTCCTTCCTCTTTTTCCAGTTGCACTGCACATCAAAACATATGAGTGACTCCACTGAGCACTGTGAGGGTGGCACGAACAGATTACAGAACTCACTCTTGGTCTTCGGTCTGATCAACCTACAGTATTAAGATCTTCATGAAAGGAAGTAATGTCTTTTTTGTAACACGACCAGAAACCAACAACCAAAGAAAAAACCCTGAGTTCAATTCTGGAATGAGGGAAAAAACTCACAGCAGGGTTTTCAATTCCATATTTACATAAACCAACACAAATCAAACCCAAATGTCTTTAAAGTTTAAAATTCTTGAATTCAGTTTATTAGAAATTAGGGACATATTGCAGTTTTGCTCATTCAAGGATTAACAAACTCAGAACTTCCACCGCTTCCTGAAACGGGATCCAGGTCTGGGGGAAAACGAGTCGACATAACTACCTGTTTGGTTGGAGCGTCTTGAGGGATGAAGGAGACTTTAAAGTTGGTGCATATCAACTTCCCCCACAGGTCGTCCGGCTGGCTGCTTCAGCGCTGATGCATTTCCTCACAAAGTTTACCTCATTAACTACTATTTCCCCCTGGAAACAAACAAAAACAAAAACATGAGAAGGTTACATAAAGGAAGTTCACAAAGGCAAAAAATGAGGAGTGTTCCTGTGTACTCTGATGAATTTGAACACACCCTGGTTTGTTCAGTCTTTTTGTTTTCAACTGAAATGAAAAAAGTAGGAAGTCAAACAAGCGTTAATTTGACCAGATGAACTCAACTACAAGCTTTGTTTTACTTCTTATTTCCTGTTTTAACTGAACAGAAAAATGACATTAGGTTACTACACAATGACCCTGCCCACACACACACCTACATATTCCTGTGATGACTCGTAGGACGGTGACTCTAGATCAGCACATCACAAATAAAAACAAATAACACTTGACAGTTGCTAAGGGGGAGTCTGCTGACAGGTATTTCTAAACGTACCATCATCAATCTTGAATTGAACATGTGTTTGTACCACATGTTCAATTCAAGGACCTGTTCTTAATCCAGGAATCTGGAAAACCAACACGTGCTGTTCAGGAGATTTAATTCAACTGTTCAACAATTTGTTCAACTCTGAAGTGGTAAATGCTTCTTCAAAATGAGAGCAAATGTCTACCCGATGGATTAGCAGGTAGTCAGTTTAAACTTGACCCAGATAAAATGCAGAGGTAGAGTTCTGCAATACGGAGCTGTCATTCATTGATTGACAATGACATGTGAACACACACAAAGCACGGATAATACTGCATGTTTTAACCTTCTCACATAAAGACTATACCCTGCAAAACCACTGAAACACAGAAAAGAGAAGAAAAATAATCACAACAGTTTAAAAATTAAATAAATAGCAGCAATTTTTGCTGTCATTTTGTTTTGCTTGTTTGTGTGTTTGGTATAAAACCAAGTGTAAACAACAATAAACATACCTGGAAGAAGCTTTGGCTCCAGTTTTTTAATAGGTGGTTCACTAGTTGTCTTCACATCAGTCTACAGAGAAAAAATGTTGGTTAGCCAGGGTTCGTTAAACACCAACTTGTCAGATGGTTAATGAGTGAAGGCAGCAAGGTGTCATTACAGAGTGAGGTGGCTGAAGAAGGACATTTCTTTGTATTTTAACATTGTAAACAAAAACATGAATTTGTTAATTTAACGGACATGCTTGTAAAGATGAGAGAAGATTTAACAACTGAGTCCACACTTACTGAATGATGCTATGCTGCTATGACTTTAAGAAACAGCTATAATGCACATCTAAATACAAAAGGCTTTGTGAACAAAGTCATAAGGAAAATGCCACAGCTAATACACCCAAATTACCACGACATGCCAGAGTTTGTGCTGCACTTGAAAATGAAGAAATAAATTGATCAGAGAATAGTTCCTGAGATGAACACAATGCCAGAGCTTCTCAAGGTCCAAAGCCCTCGTAAAACATGTCATATCAACTCAGTAAGAATAAACAGAAATTAGTTCCAACGATACATGTCTTGTCGACACTTGACAAGTTTTTCTGCTGTCTCACTGCAATGCATATTCTGCATTTGCTCTGAGAATCATTTACTTGAGCACAAATAAACATTATCACTATCATTCAGTCTGACTTTGCAACTTTACTCAGTGGCACACACACACACACACTGAGCAAAGTGTCATCTTTACACAGAACAATGTCTATTGATGTTGCCATACAAACATTGCCTTTGTCTCCGGGTTCTGCACCAGTTTCTACAAACACAACCTGCCTATGTGGATATGTGTCTGCATCTGGCAGCACCACATGTCCACACAGCAGATGACAAATTATAGTTGATCAACATTGTACAGGAAGTGTCCAAGGTATAAACAATACCCCCCACACACACACACACACCCACACACACAAACAGGCACTGTGTTGGACATCCCCAGCGTGTCAAATATGTGTTGAATAAATATGCAATGAGGTCACATTCACTAAGATGACTGACTGACGACGTACCATTTTTAAAGTCACAAAAATCTAATGAATATTTCTGCCTTTTATGGAGGCAGCAGTGCATCACGTCGGACCCAATACATTAAAAAGCTTTACGTACATGTTGTTGTACATGATGTCGCTACGTGCTGTTTCTTCAGTTTTACGAGTGGTGTTTTATAATCCTGACCACACGTCATATATCCTTCCGCAACCTCCCTGCACAGAGGCCCGGCATGTTTAACTTAATTCAAGAGCGTTTTTGACAGTGTATTGTGAGCATTAGCTGTGAGTTTATGTCTATGTGTTATAAGATTAAACCACAAGTGTAACATTACCTGTACAGGGGGAAGATAGCTCTTGAAGGTAGGCTTCATTGGTTTGACAGAAAACATAGTGGACGCTCGTTTGCTGCCAGTGGAAGAAGAAGAAAAAAAACAACCCAAAAGGAGCCTTCAAAAAGTTAAAAGTCAACACTTTGAGTGAATCCCGGTGTAAAGTGTTCAGAGAGCAAGTCCAACAGAAGTAGGAAACACCTCCATTTCGATTCGCAGTTTATGCTAGCTGGCTGGAAAAAGTTGACAGAAGTTAACGTTCAGACGTCTACGTTAGCTTGGTGCGCTAGTTAGCAGAAAGTAATAAAGTTTGTCAGTACAGCTGCCGCGCAAATTGTAAAGCACTGAAGAAACGCTCAGTCTTTCGACGTACGTCTACATTTTAACAGCACCTGTTACTGACGTGATCCTAACAACCACTGACTTCCTCGAAGTAATTCAACCAGACGCAGTACCTGATGTTGTAAACGGCTTATCGGCCATGTTTATACAGCACCGACGTCCCGCCCTACTTCCGGGCTTCACTGGGGAGCTTTTACTTTTCACACTTTATACTCTCGCTAAACTTTCACAAGGACGCGAAAACAAGTGGTTAAATTGCGAATATATACGGTGTATAAACACAAATTACTGCATTTACAGATAAAATACAGGTTATTCAGTTCGTGCCCTTAAGCCAGAATTGAGGGACTACAATTCCCATAAGTACATTCGTGTGTTTTTTTTTTTACAGTAACTTTATTTCTCAAATTGTTTCCTCTAAAGTCCGTGTAAAAGTGCAGTTTATTTTGAGGTAATCACCATCCAAAGGAAAATACACATGGATGCATGTACAGATGTATAAACAATGGTAAGAAGTGATATTATGACAATGTAAATGACAAGTCAAGAAATATTTTCAGGATGATGGTAAGATAATGCTATATTCTATTCCACTCTGGACAGTTCTTCGAATCATCTTTTTGTGACAACCCTTACGTGCTGAGATTAAAATAAAGAGCACTACACGATGGAACAAAACGATGAGCCAAAGCATCAAAGATGATAGATAAATAAATGAATGAATAAATATGTAAATGTACTCAATTGACTCTACATTTGTCAATTTACAGTACCTTTTCATTAATTTTTGTTAATGTCTTAGTGGTAACGTTTTTTAACCAATATGTGGTTGTTCTGCACGCACCGTGTTACTATATCCGCTAGGTGGCAACAAAATGCCATATTTAACGCAGTGAAGCTGCGTTTACTTGCTTGCTGAGTATCTTCTGAACGATATTGCGCTATTGTTTTAGTACAGACGTTTCATAAAATTGTGATGGCTTCTTTTCTATTTAATTATATAGAATTATATAAAAACGATTTAGCTTCCCACAGCACTTCCACCTCTCACACATATAAAACATACACGTCTGAAGAGGTAGCTTGTTAGACAGGTTACACCCAGAGTTCCTCTAACATCCTCATACATTAGTCTGCCCTCTGTCCCCTGGAAGGAGGTTGAATAAACACAAAAGTAAGTAATTATATGTAAACACGATGTAAATTGAAATCTGGTTTTCTATTAGATATTGTTCACAGATTATATGTAATATTGCAGGCCCTTTTGTTTCAGTCTCAGGTGCGGTTCCTTAGAGGTGCCAATAAAATACTTGACTATGACTATGACTAAAATAATGACTATTTAAAACTATTTTTTTATTTAACCTACAACATTTTAAAATATAAATAATACATAAAATGAATCATATTATATAATAATATTACATAATATAACAATTATGTATATATATTTATGTTATTTAATTCTATTAAATAAAACAGATCCACATGACCATCCATCCCACGTCGCAAGAATAATTCATTTAAAAATGACAGCTGTGTGCACGAGCGCGCACTACGTATGCTAATGGCACGAGTTCCGCTTTGATATCAGCGCATGCGCAATGGCGTCCGTCCCGGTACCTCATGAATGTTAAAGAGAAGTTCACCGTCCTGGAGAGTGATTGGCTCTCCGTCCTCCGCTTCCTGTGTTTGGTTTGAGACGCTGCTCTTTCTGGAAATAAGCGTCCAGTTTTCTGTCGGAGCTCCGCGGGTACGATGGACGCAGGACTCCGCTGAGGACACGTCCAGGACTACCTGCTGAAACACGGGGAGTTTTGTTTGCAGCTCTGTCGGTTGAAGCGCAGAAGTTTTTAAAAGACAATTTGAACTTCACGGAGACTGAGGAGGAATCAGACTGTTGAAGGCAGACAGAGGATGGTGAGTACTATTCACTACCTGTGAGAACTAGACTACTACCACGTCCAACACTTGTAATATGTATAAATATTAAACATTCAGTAGTATTTAAATAGTTATATCACAAATGTAATGATAAATGATAAATGTAATGATCATAGTCTTTTATAGTCATTTAGTAAATAATCATGTTTGATAAGAAATTACACTTTGTTTTATTGTAGGCTTATGAGAAACTCCGTCTGTGTAATAATTATTAACAATTATTGTCTGTCAGTGTTCATCATTAAACACAGTCACATTAGTCACACATTAGCTTCATCCTGCTTGCCAACTTGTCTGCAGTGGAACCACTAAGATTGTTTTGTTTTGAGATTCAGTTCCACCAATAAACATGAATTTGGATGCATGAGTTGTGTCTCACAAACCGGTTAGTCCTGGGAGAAGAGACAGACAGCATGTGTCAGGTGTGTGTGTGTGCTGATTACCTGGAGACTGGTTTTCTCCTGGTTACTGAATGCCACTGCTGCTTCAGACACACCTCAAGCTGGGTTGGGAAGGAAGATGTGTGTGTCCTCATTGTGTTTTGACAACAAGCCACCGGCTTCTGTGGCTGAACTAACTCACAATGTGGCTGCGGAACCTGTCACACATATCTGCCAGCGCGCTGCGCAGACACTATCAGCTTATTGTGTCTCTAAGTGCCCCCTCCATGTAATACAGACTTCTTTTTACAAAATGTTCTATGTGCAGTCAAAGCTGGTGCGTTTCTGATAGCCACTCAAACCGGTGACAGCTATCATTAGCCCATCTAGGCCGTGATAACTGAACCTGCTGCTGCAAACAGGACAAAGGTTGCTTAATATACCGTCAGCAGGAGAGAGGTTGTTCACCTGGGTTGTAGGGCAAACTGGAGATTCACTAGATGGCATTTATCAAGCAGCTCTCATTTGTTCAACTCATTTTCCTCATGTCATCCAGAGCAGCTTTTATTTCAAGGTTTATTCATAGGGGCAGTTCCCTACTTGGGGCGACAGCAGGGTTCCATTCCAGATAGCAGGTGAAGTAAAAAAAACAAGTTAGTTAATCCTGAAATGAGCAAAACTGCAGGATTCTTCTCATTTCAGAGACTGATAAAATGAACTCCAATGTATGAAACTATAATGGACATATGGTTTAATTTCTGTCAGTTTCTGTGAAAACAGAAATGAAAAGTCTGCAGTTTTTTCTTCATTTCTGGATAAAAACAAACTTTTTTTTTTTCACTAAATCTCCTTTCTGGAACGAACCCCAGAACTATGAATGACAGATATATTTGTTCACAGTGAAGGGGGTTTATGTTTTGTTATTTCTAAATGAGGACAAAAAGTCACACGTCTTTGATTTTCAGGCCTTCTGAGACTGATACAGTTGTTAGAAAATAGTCTGGTTGTCATTGTAACAGAACAGAAGACACCCGCATCGCTCGCTGCTTCCTTCTCTGCCAGATGCTGAGTAGCACGTTTGGTATGGCAGCAGATGTTTTGCATTAGTTTCTCCTGTTGGGAGGTGCAAAAGAGATTCAGCCCCCCTCCCCCTCCCTTCATCTCAAAAGCTGGTGCTCCATTTTCAGATCATCACGCTGCTCTGGAGAACTGCTCAGGAATTCTGTCTTTGCAAACAGGACGAACACCCATCCTGTGGACCTGGGAAACTCGTTAGGCTCGCCACTGTGGTTCAGTTCTCTCACACACGCCTGCTGATCAGTTCCACACGTCTTGGATCGGTTTTCACTGCTCTGTTTGGACCTGAGGAGTATTGATGTGCTCTTCCCTCAGTCATCCTGAAGAAGAGAACTTACCAGGTCATTACGTACCTGCAGATAAAACTGATGCAGCGTCAAATGTGCTGTTTCTTTTGTCTCTTGCAGAGATCTGTTATTCGTTTTAATTGTCATCATGGAAGATTGTTATTGTTGCTTTATGTATTTCTTTTTGATAGAGTGAATCCATGTTGGCTGACATTCACCCATATGACCACTTTCAGATCTCAGTGTTTCCCCTACCGTTGTGTAAGGGGCCCCCACTCCCCAAATGGCATCCCCTGACCCCTTGATGGTCAAATTCATTTCATTTCTATGTAGAGACAGATTTATATTTCCTTTATCAAACAAACTAATCACTCCAACCTTGCGCTATTCTATTCTACAGTTCCAATTCTGTTTGAGTCAACTCGACTTGACCTCGACTCGACTCGACTCGACTCAACTCTTGCTATCAGGACAGGTCCTTTTCCACTGCCTTGATGTGAGTACGGCCATCATAGCAACAGCTGTACGAAACTGCCGTAACATACACAGCACAACATATAAACAATGTAGAACATGGAGGTGATGGTGAACTTCCTTTTGGAGCAAAAAGAGACAGACAGAGAAGTGCAGAGATGAAACTGGCTTGAGAAGCAAAGGAGAGTTAGAACGAGGGGAGGAATAAAGTACAGACGGCCTTTATTCTTGTGTTGACGGAGCGGTTGGGACGACCCTGTACACTGATGTGATCCTACTTCTTCTACTTGTCATTTGCGTGTTGTTCACTCCGCACTGATGTGATTCAGTCCACGGCGTTTTGCTTTCAAGTGGCACAATTGTGTCTTGGGACTCGTCAGGGTTTGCCTCTTGTCAAATGGCTGTTGTCATGAATCGTTCATGTCTTCTTAAAATCCAAACAACCCAGAGGCCTGATGAATGTCTTCACTTCAAACAGCAGATCCTGTTGTGTCGCTTTGTGTTCCTCTGAGTGGCGTGAAAGTCTCCGTCCCATGTTTGTCTTCTGTGTCATCTACCACTGCATCGTTTCCAGACGAACCAACGTTCGAGATGTAACTTTTACTCTCCTCGTTGTGGCTCTGTGGCCTTGTAGTGAATAATGTATGTGGGTGCTAGTTCACTGGAGCGCTGTGTGATACTGTGAACTTCCTCCTGTCCGGTTGTTGTAACACAGCTGCAGTATTTTATGGATGGTATCATGTGTTGTAAATTGAATCACACGTTAGCTGAACTGTGACGGCAGTTATCACATTTTTATTACTGGTGTTTTATTTAATTTAGTTCCACTGAGATTTGAACCTTGAATTAAAAAAAAACAAACAACGTTCTTATCTTTCTTTACTCGCCGCAAGCAGTGTTATGTGCAAAGTACTGACTGTGAAGTTTGAATACTAGATGGGATTGTACAGTAATATATATATTCGTTTCTGCAGCAGTAGAGTTGCAAAATTGCAGGAATTAACAGAAGTTTGGCCCTTAAATACTACCACGCCCCCTGAGGCCACGCCCCCTATCCACACTGTGTTTCCTTTTATTTTTTTATTTATTTTTTTTTTATTGTACACTTTGAGCCAGTTTCGTTGTTTGGACTCACAGCAGGTCCCTGGTATATATGGTACATACACATACTTGTCAATACAAATATTGTGTAATTCACACAATATTTAGTCACAGCTATTCCCTCTCCTCAATTCATGTCAAGTTTTCCTTACATGCTCACAGTAAAGAAGCGGCCCCATAACCCTTTATCTTCCTCTGCGTCATTATTAATTCTCGCCAACATCTGCTTGTGTGATGCTATTACTGTCATAGTTAAAATCCATTTTTTGTAGTTTGATGGGGATGGACTTTTCCTTCATAACTGTGAAGCCATGCAGAGACAGAGATGAACATGCTTTCTGATGAACAGGATCAACAACATGACACTATTTAGTTTGTTTGACAAAGGAAATGTAGAAAAGGTCTTTAAATGACTTTTGTTGTTATCTGGCATTGCATAAAAAATTTGACTGTCAAGGGGTTCAGGGGTGCCCCCCCCCCCCCCAATATTATGGTGGGAGAATCACCATAGATAATAAGTTGCAAATAGAAGCTATAGCTAGCACCATTTCATTGAACATTTGTTGAATGTTTACAAATCCCCATGGCAAGTTTCTGGAGAGATTCCCTGACCTAACTGGAACACACCTTTGTTTGGATTTATTCAAATTGATTTAGTCAATCAGTTCAATTACAGTAGTCACAAAAGAATATTTGTAGATGGTTGGACCAGATTGTACTTCACACTGCTCGTCTGAGCGACCTCCCAGAGGTTCACCACTGACTCCTTGTATTAGCAGTGTAGAGAAGAAGTCACCTTTCACACCTGCTCGACACCAAGCAGACAGTGCTGGTGAGCAGCCGCTGAACAAAGCAGAGTATTTAGTAACTGAAGTGTTGTGATTTTAGTGAATATTTCGGTCCACCGGCTGAACTGGCGCACAGGTTCCTCCACATCTGACAGATGTTAGAACAAGAACTGAAACTTTATTGTAAATACCGAATGTAATCCTATGCTCATTCTATTGCATTTCTGATTACTTTCCTTCTACTGAGACAATTAATCACGCTGTCTGTCCTCCGTCATCGTAGAAGGCCAGGCAGCTTCGCTCTCCTTATCTGCTTTGCGGGTTTCAAGTCAGACAAGTCAGTCATGTCAGACATTTTTCAGTCGCTGAGTCCGTGAGAGGCTTCTGGCTCTGTCCAGTCAAAATTAAATTTGTCTTTGTGATGTCCACTTTCGACCTTATCCTGCCCTGTCCTGTCCTGAATCCTACATTCCATCAGAAGCTCTACCAGCAGTGATATCATGGTAGAGTCGTATGGTTTATCACACACAGGTGATGTATTCTAGTCATTGAAGGTATTATTATTATCGTGTGTTCATTAGTAGCTCAGCATCATTCCATCAGTTATTAAATGTCTTTATATGGGCATTTTGTAAAGTGGGGTTGGAGTCACAGTGAAGGTGGATGGATATTTCTGTCACAGATCATGTGGAGACAACTCACCGATGTGTGGAGACGTGTCAGCTGTTTGGTTCTTCACAGACAATCAGCTACTTTTAATTTAAGGAACTATATCTGTGGAAAATTTGACTTTTTTAAGGTAAATGTCTTGTGGCATTGACACATTCAGGACAAAGAGTTTTCCTCAGGAATGATTTCATGCATCCTCAAAAATACAGACTCTTCATACCCTGAGATGTTGTATTTCATTAATCCATATGTACGTCCAGCACGTGTGGACACATTGTATCTGCTGATGGATCGTGAACAATGAACAAAAATCTAGTTGGACCGTCTGGTTCTCCCGACCAGTATTTCATTGACCTGTTTTCGGGTTCTTTACTGGGCTTCAGTGTCTTCTAGTGGGACGAGCAGCTGAACAGTGATCCATGTGCGTTGTGTGTGTTCATTTTGAATATCTGGGATTCGCTCCAGATGATAAAGGTTAGACAGCCAACAGGGAAGAAGCGCCAAACCACCATTGGTGACTTAAATCGTGTCACCATTTTCTTCTCGTTTTAGATGAGGTACTATCTCATACGGTGGCGGTCCAGTTTGACACATGATAAATCCGGATCATTAGTCTCACACCGCAAACTGCGTTAATCTTTTCTTCAGGGCAAGAACTGTGTTGAGTGTCTGTCACGGTCACGAAGATGTCGTGTTGTCAGTGATCGCCTGCTGTTTGTCACAACTGCTGTTTGGTTCAAAAGTATAGCTGACGCTGTCTGACCTCGTGTGAACTTTCTCACGGTGATGTGAAAGTTTCGGCGTGTCACAGCGCTGTGGAGCAAACCAACTTTGCTTTTCACTGATACGCTATCTCACAGCAATTTGTTTGACTCCAGCTCAAAGCTGCTGTTTGGAACATTCTGACCAAGTTCATCGTAATGAACATGGTTATGTACAGTACTTTTAACACCCTTTTACAGAACAGCAACAACTGAGTCTATGTATTTCACTATATTTTACAGGCTGCTCCTCTTTTAAAATATTTTATTTAGTTTTCTGTTGTTTGTGATCATCTATCATTTATTGCTATGTACCTTTGCTAATATTTATGTTCTTCCGCATTAAATCATCTTTTTGTATTTATTTCATATGATCTTATGTATTTATTTTATTATTGTATTTGTATTTATTTAATCTATTTCATTCACCTTCTTTCACTTTAGTTTTTATCCCTCTGGTGTTTCTTCACACACCACAGTATTTTCTTGGATCCTTATTTGTAACTATTGTCGGTTATTCTTGTGTTTCGTTCAGTTCAATATAAATACAGTTTGACTGATAGAACTAACTCTCATAGAAAATATGTTTTATATATATATATTTCATAATATTTTGTATATATTTTATATATTTTTGTATTTTATTAAACTAACTTAATGTGTAACTGTAGTTAATAATTTTAGCAGGAGTCTGTGTTCACACACTTGGGTTTTTTTTTCCTGGACAGGTCGACTTGGTGTTAGTTTGTCCAAACAATAACTGGTGCATCCCATTGGAGACGATAGTGACTCAGTATTGCTTCAGGAGGCAAAAAAAAGAATTACATGGCAGGACAGATCAACTTGTTGTTCCACGTATTCTAGAGAGGATTGCTGTGGCAACAACAAGTGCAGAAGTCAGCGTGACTCTGTGACAGGTCTCCAGTCAGTCACCGTTCTGCCGTACCATTCATACTCACTCACCGACAGTTAAACGCTATGGTATGGTCCGGGACATTCAGTATGACGAGGTGGAAGCTTGCAGGTCTACAAACGTCTCCGGTTTGTGTGCAGCAAAGAACCCATGTATTTCACTGGCCCTTATCAACATCCACCTGCAGGACATAAACGTACAGTTTTGTTAAGTACACGTGCCTTACGGAAAATCTTTTGTGGTCCTGATGAAAGTCCAAATACTGCAGACCCAGTAGTATCAGCTCAGAAATGTGACGTGGGCCTCCACATAGGACAAAGACTGTGGATTGTGAGTGGAATATAATGGCCGTCTCGTTCTAGTTTGTTCGGTAACAGGACACGCTCATTTTCAGTCGCTATCACTTGAAGTAAGCACAGAAAAACACTGTTAACCAGAAAAACCTGAACACAGCAGGACTGTGTTGTTCCTCTGGGAGGGATGGAGCTCACCCTTCCCTGTGGGTGCAGTGATCTGACATATCAGCCTGTCACCGATCGAGTTACCAAACTACTCTTTTCATCCTTTTGTTGTGTGAGGGCAGAAGCTGCTCACATCTTCCACAAATCCAGCTGTGTGATTTGTACCTCAGATTTCATTACACATTTCTGCCTTTGTTGCACGTTTTAATGAGTCAAAGGAAAAGTTTGTTCTGTGTTCAGCTCGGCTTTGTCACGTCTCCATACATTTAACATTTCCTCCACTGGTTTCCAGCTGTTTGGCTGCCGGGCTCCACAGTTCTGTGGAGAATCATTACCGGCTCAATGCGACAAGATAATGTTTCACTCACCCGTCTGCTGAGTTTCAGCTGCGATCGGTTCAGTTTCTGCTTGCTGCTTTGAAGGCCAGTGCTGTAGGATGTAAAATCAGTATCATATGGTATCTCTATGCCTCAGCCAGAGTGTGTTTTTTTTTTTTTTAAATGTCCAGAGTCGCTCTATTTTTGAATATTCCATGTGGAGTTGAAAGTTATCACAAGAAGAATTCCACACAATTCACACAGAAGTGGCTTTTAAACCAACTGGAAAGTGTCACTTCATTGTTCAGAGGCTGAAAACAGAGACGACCTATGACCTCCTGTGACCTCTGTGTGTATACGTGCAATAGAACATAATGCATTTAATTATCGTACTCCATGTAATGGGTCAGTATGCAATAACACTGCGTGTGTTCGGGGGGGGGGGGGCAGTGTGGGGCTTTTCTTTCTTGGATTTTTTTTTCACACTACAAAAGATGAATTTAATTTCAGACATGGCTGATGGGTTTTAAACCACAAGAGATGATAGATACTTACATTTTCTCAGCTTATGTCCAATGAGACTTTCTGTCTCGACAGTTCAAAGAGCGACAGCTGTCTGTTCTGTGTAGTTCAGTGTGAATTTACTCTTTAATCAAGTTTCCAGGCTCATCTGGTGTTTACGGCATCATCTCTCTATCTCTCGCTTGATACGTTTAGCTACATACGCTGTTCAAAAGTAGCAATTATCCCTTTTTAGTAGTTTTGAAATTGTGTTCCCAATTACACGCAGGGAAGGACTCATCTGGACGTCAGTGTTTTCATACGTTTCAGTCAGTTAACTCTGAATTGTATGTGCGCAGTATTTGACTGCAGGTTGTGTCTTGAAGCGCAGCATGTTTGTGTTTGTTCTTGTTCTGGTTCCAGGCGTTCATGGATCGGCACAGAACAAGAACCACGCAACTTTCATGATGCTCATTCTGATATATAATATAACTCAGAATCTTAAATACTTTACATACATACAATACTTACAATACATTAATTCCTGTGTGAAAGCGCATCTTCAACCACAAATACAATAAATGTAAACCCAATTACAAGTAAGCTCCATAACATTGAAAAAAATGAGAAAGCAGGTACAAGAATAATATGATGTGAATAATGTGATGTATACACAGGTGAATATCAAACAAAATATCCTGCAAGTGTTTGCGTAACATCACAGACATGGGACGATTTTTTTTTTTTAATAAAAAATTGTCACACCTGTGGACCAGAGCAAACGACCTGTGAACTTTGTCTCTGTCAGCAGCAGCTTTTTCATCACAGACGCTGGTGAACACTGAAAATAATTAAACAGACATCAGGAGACGCGTTTTGCTCACTGGCATTTTCTGACAGACATTTGGGTGTACGTGACCTTTCTCCCTCAACCACTAGCTGCCCTCTGTGTTTAAAAAGGTCAAGACTGAGATTCCTTTAATTTGAAGAGATTTCATTAAGGTTCTTTACTTGATCCTGAAAATGTTCCTGATGATTAATCAACTCGTAAAGTACGTAAGCTGTCATCGGGGGTCGTGGTGCTAATCTGCAGCATTGGGGCTTTAGGTGGATTTTGGACGTGTTCTGACTGAAGGAGCTCAGGTTGTTTGTGGGGCAGAAAGAAATACTCGGCTGTGGTTACTCAGTAGCAACTCTGGGACCAGAAATGACGCTTTTCCACACCACAGTTCCAGCTCTACTCGACTCAACACGTTGTTGTCCATTTATAATCTGGCTCCTCCTCAACATGAGTGAGGTCGTCGTAGCAAACAGCTGCGGGAAACTGCTGTGACGATGTTTAATTTGTGACACAAACCCATAAACAATGGAGCTGATGGTGACAGTTTGGGGCTTTTTGTTTCAGACAGAGTAGAGAAGAGAGCCAGAGAAATGACGAGATGAAAGTGGCTTGAAGCTCCTGATGTACTTTGACGTCACGCGTCGCTCCGTTTCAGCTGTTTGTGAACGTTGTCACCAGCCACCAATCACCAAAAACGTCTGGACGTTATTTTTTGCGGACATCAGTTATCTCACGTATCTCAAAGGCTACATGTGGATGGACTTCTGCCTCGACCAGTGCACCACTGTTAGTTACACATTCCGTGCTATTCCACGTACAACTACAGTGCCATTCCCTCTGACAACAACTAGAACATTTGATGTGTACGAGTCACTGAAATGACACAAAGGACCTAAGTTATACAAAACCAGTACAAAAACAGTTTATACTGACTCATGAGCTACTGATGCCAACTTGGATTCTGAACCTGGGTGATCTGAGTTGGAACCAACAAGGGTTCTCCTCGCATCTCCGTCCTGAGTGAGCTTCTTCTCCAGCTGAAGCTCAGGCTCATTGAGGCTCCACATCTGTGTTGTCGTCCTCTGTTTCCTTCTTCTGTAGTTTTTTCCACCTGAGGGATTGTCCTGTGTGTTTGAGGGCTGGTTTTCTCCAGCGTTGTTCCCCTCAGCTGGGATCTGTGCCCTTCATTGCCAGTTCTTTGTTGATGATGGTACTCCAGCGGATCTGGAGGATTTGTCGTAGACAGGTGATGATAAAGGATTTCATTGTATTTTCTTGTTTTTTGTACTTTGTGTTTTCCTCAGGTGATGATGAAAACCCGGTCATACAGTAGCTTTCCCCCTCAAATCTGTCCGAGATCTGATTCATCTACAGCATGTGTTTACGTTGCAAGTGGAGCAACTCTTCAGACTGTTGAGATTAAAGTGTAGCTTCTTATTTCACATGGGAGGATTTGCTCTCATTTTCTTTAATCAGAGTTTACCACAGAGCAGAAACACTGTGTTTTTAATAATCCCAGGCTGGAAAAGGAGAATGGCACAGAGGAGGAGAAATGAGGGGAAAAGTGACGCTTATGATACAGAATCAAACCCAGGCCATTTCCTGTAGCCAGAGCCAGCGCCGCTCAGCACTCTCCATTTATGGTCATGGTATTTGCATGGAGGGAAAGCCGGGGCTTATGGATCACGACTGCTTTTCAAATTCCTTTGTCTGAACTTCTGGGAAAAGCTCTGGTTCCATAGTTTAGCATTGCATGATTACTGTTAATTCTGTGAGGGAAAACCAACGCGTCCGTCCGTCAGTCAACATCATCACGTCCCATGTTCACAAGATTCTCTCATATATTCTTCACACCATCCGTCTGGTCTCACTGATGGTGGTGTGGTTCCCTGCTGGTGACAAAAATCTCAGGATTCAAATCCTCAGTGAAAGGTGAAGACTTATTGTTAGGCTGGGTTACGGTTTGGGTTTCTCCATGTCGCTCAGAGGGATTGAATGAGAGGATCGAGTGTGTGTGTGTGTGTGTGTGTGTGTGTGTGTGTGTGTGTGTGGCCTCATTTAACTGGTGGGGGCTGACAAGCTTTTTTTCTTCTTTTTTTTTGAACAAAAATACTGGACCTCACAAGTGTAAGTAGCTATTTGAGGGCTGAGACTTGAGCTGTGTCCATGTCAAACGTATGTGGGAGCTGCTGAAAGCACAGGAAGTAGAGTGGCTTGTCTAGTAATCAGAGGGGTTCCTGCTTTGATCCCCGGCTCCTCCGGAGGCCGTTTGGATGTGTTGCTGAGGAACACGCTGAAACTGAGGCTGTTGATGATGAGAACAAACGCTTCACCATCCCTGCTTCAACGTGTTAACGGGAATTAAGGGTCAGTGGACCTCGTACCATTTCTCCACAGCTGTTTGCGTCAGATGACTTTCCCCGGCTCCCTGAGCCCTCACTTCTATGTTTTCACAGACAATCTGTCCTAAAACTGATGTGTGAGCGGAACATGATGGCTATTTTGTTGCAGCTAGGTCAGTGACAAGATCTGTTCACTTTCGGCCGCTGTTTGCTCGAAGTAAACAAAAGCACAGATAACTGGAAAAACCTAAACGCAACACAGGCGGACACACACAGAAGTATAAACACTCACAATGGCATCAGTCACCTTCACAGGCAATACTGGTGACACGTTTTGGTGTGTCAACACGATGCTCGCTAAGTGTCCCTATTGGTTGTTGCCATGGCAACAGGGTTCAAACAATGATGTGTTTGTAAAAATTATTGACAGCTTGACACGGTCCGACACTCAATCAGCTTTGCATTGTGGAACATTTGTGTTGTGCACAAACGTACGCCAATATTTGTGCAATAGATACTAGTCTGGCATGAAAACTTGCAATTAGCTGAGAACTATGTCAAGAATCACCGTGACCATCACTGTAGCTCTGAAAAAGAGCATGACCATCATCGACCCAAAACACTAACTTCAGTCTAAAAAGTCGATTCCCACCGAATAAACAAAACAGTTTATTCCATGTTTTTCATAAATATTGAATATGTCCAAAGTCTGATCAAATACTTGTGAATTGTGTAGAAATAATTCCCCATGTTTATCACCTTTTACACTCTTTTTTTAGAAATGTGCACCCACACATGCTCATATTACCATGACGACAGAAATATGATTTATGGAGCAGCGCTAATGGACGCATTGCAGATTTCTTAGCAGAGTGGAGCAGCGGAGGAGGGTGGTTCATCTTGTGTGTGTGTGTGTGTGTGTGTGTGTGTGTGTGTGTCTGTGTGTCTGTGTCTGTGTCTGTGTGTGTGTGTCTGTGTGTGTGTGTCTGTGTGTGTGTCTGTGTGTGTCTGTGTCTGTGTCTGTGTGTTTGTGTGTGTGTGTGTGTTTGTGTGTGTGTGTGTGTGTGTGTGTGTGTGTGTGTGTGTGTGTGTGTGCGCGCCACCCTCACTCCCTGTTGGGCGACTCCCCTTTGACTGTTGATGTAAGAACTTTCTTGGTCCTCTTGCCTCATTTCACGAGGCCTAAGTCAAAACATATGAAACAATCCTGCAAATATTTGACATTTGCCTCTGACGCGCTGCTTATTACCTCTCCCCTCCCGAATCGGAGCATTTTCATTCCAGACATAGCAGGCAAAGGTTAAATATAGCACGTTCAGTTGTTGTTACTCAGTGGCTGGAACATCTGTGTTCACACAAAGCAGCTTCACTGGTGTTGATTCCAAGGCATCACTGCCAGCAGATAATTGTTTTTACGTTAAAGAACATTTTGGTGGATAGAAAGTTTTTGTGCTACTACGGTCACGGTTGATGACAAATGAGCTCAGTGTTCTAAAGGATAAACGTCCCCTTGTCACTGAAACACATCACTACATGTGAAGAATGTTTTCCATCTTTAAATATCACATGTTAACCTGTAAGTCCAGACAAA
>NW_027615540.1:0-39976 GCF_965212315.1 Lampetra planeri | reverse complement strand
AAAGTGGCCAGTGTCTGTAAATGGCTTTTATTTTTTCCCCTCATCATGCTTTTGCTGGAAAGGCCCACACTTTCAATGCCAGGCTGCAGCGCGCTGTCTCCCAGTGCCTCACAGGGGGCTTTGTGCTGTCAGTCTTTAGGGTGTTCGCACTGGAAGGAGGAGGGAAGGGGTGGGGTTCGGGGGCGGGGGGGGGTACTAACAGTGAACTCAATGAACCCCCCCCAGGAGTCCTTGCCATGTCCACCCACCCTCCCACCTTTTCACTTGCATCTCTGGTCCCTTTGCTTACTCTTCTCCTCCTCTGTTCTCTCTTTCTTTGGCCCAGTCACTAAATGGACCTGAGGCCAATTGGGCCGGGGGCCAAGAACTGGCCTGTTGCAGGCGGCCTATCAGAATCAGCGTGAGAGGTCACCTGACTCGGCGATTGAGGGTCCACAAAGGAAACAAGGGGAAAACAACTCTTTTAGCAGCAGCCGTAACACCTTGCTGACACATTGTGCTTTGCTGCCCTCTGTGGTCGGGGGCGTTCACACCCCGACCACACCCAGCAGTGATGTCATGACTTTACCTGTTCATCACTACGACGCGGTCATGGGTCAAACCACTGACAGATTGTTTGGGTTTTGAGGCTTCAGTTCAGTGTGAAGTAAGATTCCAATTTTCAAACCAAATGTTCGTCATGGACATTGCTCACCGACATCAACACCGGAGAAGGATCATTTATTTTTGGAGATTTTTTTTCTTTGCTCAAATTCTGCACATGATGAAGTTTGCTCAGTTGAGCCACGACAGTTGTGTCTCTTTGGCAACTGAGAGAAATCTGTCTGAAAGATGAGCTGAGGCTTCGGAAAAGCTCCTTTACCTCGACCTACCAGATCGCCCCAATGATTCAGAATCAAGTATCAGTCATGCTGTACCCTGATGACACGATGCTCTATGAGAGACTGATGTCGATCTGTCCTTTGTGTCCTCAACAGATGAACACCCTCATCCTCCAAGTCCGGCCTGTACTTCCTCATTTCCAATGAAGGCAACCAGAACCTGTACGTGTCACAGGCAAACCTGTGGCTCTACTTGCGAGTGCTGCCAGCTGGTCCGGAGAAGGGCCTCCGGAGGAAGGTGACGGTAAAGATCCACTATCAGGAGACCGGGGCTGCGACTGGAGGAGAAGGGAGGTCGTGGCGGCGGCGGTGTCGGCGGCGGCGGCACAGGACGCTGGGCCCTGGTGGAGAAGCGGGTGATCTGAAACGCAGCGGCTGGCACACTTTCCCCTTCTCTGACGCGGTGCGGGCTGTGTTTGGGAAAGGCAGCCGGCGGCAGGACCTGGAGGTCCACTGCCGACGGCTGCGAGACAGCTGGCGTGGCACCGGTGCTGGTGGACCCGGGCGACCCCTCCCACCGGCCCTTCCTGGTGGTGCGTGCGCGACAGGTGGACGGAAAGCACCGTATTCGCAAGCGAGGGCTGGAGTGCGACGGCACTAGCGGGGCTTGTGCTGGCCGGCAGCAGTTCTACATAGACTTCCGCCTCATTCGGCTGGAACGACTGGATCATCGCGCCGGCTGGCTATTACGGCAACTACTGTGAGGGGCAGCTGCCCGGCCTACATGGCAGGTGTGCCCGGCTCGCCCGTCGTCCTTCCACACAGCAGTAGTCACCAGTACCGCATGAGAGGCATGAGCCCCGGTTCAGTGAACTCCTGCTGCATACCCACCAAGCTCAGTACTATGTCCATGCTCTACTTTGACGATGAGTACAACATTGTCAAGAGGGACGTTCCCAACATGATCGTAGAGGAGTGTGGCTGCGCTTGAGTCGGCGTGGACGCCCCAGCTCTCTCTGAACAGTCAGAAAGGCCTTTTTGTACAAACAGGACGTTATTGTACGGTACACATATACGACGATATATCTATAGCTACTGTACGTGCGAGCACGACACACTGTGGTACGATCTCGTACGCGTGTTTGTGTTTGCCACGTGTTTTGTGTGAGGGTGTGTATTTATCAGAGCGACGAGCTTGCTGTCGGAGTCTACGCGACAACGACCCAGCGCAACGGACGAGAAGGGAATCACCAAATGATACTTTGCTCTAGTTTGCCATTTCTAGTCAAAAATAATGGCCTCTCCAGCGTCTCCTCTGGAATGAAGACAAAAGCATTTAAGGAAAGTGACAGATCAGCCAGGACGTCATTGGCTCCACCAGCCCCGCCTCCTCCATCCTCTCGAGTACTTTAAGCACACGACAGACTTGTTTTTTCCTTTAAAGCACTGACAATTCATCAGCTTATACAATTCAGAACACCAGCACTTCACTAGTTTGCCGACAGACACAGTCTGACTGTCCTCTCTGATGGAATTAGACCAGCAGCGCTTAAAAACGCCTTGCAGGATCGTTGCCGCTGTTTCTGCAGCGGCGGAAAAAAAAAAAAAAAAAAAAAGAATAGATCTGAAGATGTGTCGGTGTCGTCGTCACTCTCGCCTGTTGACTTACAAGGCCTCAACCTCAGCTTCCTGCTGTCGAGCACGCTGCAGGCCCAGTTACCACGAGGATCCGGTGAAGATAGATCTCATTAAGTGCACTTCACTTGTGCGCTGGGAAGAGACGGAGCGAGAACTTCTTCCTTCTTCTGCCTCTGAAGGCTCAGTAGACGTGGGCCTGCCGAGACTCTCCTTTGGGCCCAGTGGGTCGCCACGGTGCAGTGTAGGCACTTGCAGAAACTGAAATGCACCACACCCTGAATAGCACTTGTATAAAGAAATGCCTTCCAAGGGGTACTGAGTGTCCTGTCCTATCACTAAATAAGTGCCACATGAGCTATGCAATGTATAGTAACCTATACCCATACTCGACATGCTCTCTTAGACTGAATTCTTTTTCACTTTCGCTCTGTTGCTCTTTCTTCTTTCTCCCTCTTTTCTCTCTTCAAGCAATACTTGAAATGTGATCTTTCGCTTCCTTTCCAAAGCGAATGATTGTTGTGATGTTTGCACTGAAAAGTTGCGGGATTAGTGAAACAAAAAGAAAAAAAGAGAAAAAAAAAAAAAAGAAAACTGCCATGAAAAGTTATTTTTATAGAAGAAAACTGAACTTGTTTCAGATGTATTTTACCTAATTAATGGAACCAAAGAGGCCAAGATTTTAGCTGTTGTACCAAGATGGCAAGGCCATTGAGTCGTTGTGTACAATGGATCATTTTGCGAAAGGCCTACTGTATCAGGGTACAATGTATGATTTCATTTCTTAGCTCTATTTTCAATCTTTGTTTTGTACAATACACAACACTTCATTTTCACCTTTAATTCTATTTTTGTTTCAGTTTTCTATTATTAAGAAAGTTATTTTTAGTTCCTGTTTCAGAATCATTTAGTCAAATAAATGTCATCTGTACAGTTTATGTAAAATAAAATGTTTTCTTAAATGTTTTGCAACTGTTAAAAAAATGATTTCCAGTTTTGTGTTGTTCTTTTGCCCCCCCCGCCCCCCCAAGGGAACGGAGTGTGATGATGCGAGGTGTGGCTGACATGCTTCAGTCTTCACATCTATATGGGCTGACAATTTAAAAAAGGAAAAAAAAAAAAGGAAAGAAAGAAGAAAAAAAAAAGTGTCTCCCCTGTCGCCCGTCAGGACTGAGCGTCTCCTGTCAGCGGGTAGAACCGTAATTACCGACGTGACTGACAGCTTCAGGGTATCCACACCAGCTGCCAACCTGCACAGCGTGCCGTTTGTGTTTGCATGTATGTAAAACATGTGTATTTTTGCTGGTCACATTCCTGCGGTGCCCAGGTGTGCTGAGTCACTGTTGTGGTTACACCTGAACACTCTGTTCGGGTGTAACTGTTTTTGAAAACTGCAGTTGCTGAGATGCGAGGAGACGTGCGCCAACAAAGCCTGTGCCCACACACTACCAACAGCTAGATTTCATGTCATGTTTCTCAAAGACTTCATGAAAACACATACGTGTTCGATAAAAGAGCCAGATAATTGCTCCAAGTGTATCTATTAGGAGCTGCTGAGGAGTGAAATGAGCTTCGCCTGCAGGCTGAATAGCTTGTGAGGGAGGGATCCGCGTCAATAGCTACCTGTAGCTGGATGGGTGAGTCAGCAGGAGCAGCGGCAGCGGCGGCGGCACAGCGTTCTCTGGAAAAGGAGAAGTGAGAAAACAAATCAATGCACTGACAAGAAGAAAAATGATCTGAAGGAACCGAGGTTGTTTTAATCTGCGCGGTGGAACGTTCTCAAGACAAATGACTGTGTGTGCTGAGTGCAGGAGAGATGTGTAGTTGTCACGTTTCACGCCAAGATCTCCACAGCTGGAATGTTAATGACACCAAGCGAAAGGCTGTGGGCCATTAGCTGCTGCTCACACACACACACACACACACACACACACACACACACGCACACACTGAATCCCAGCACATGTGTGTTTGCATGCAACAGCATCAATAATCAATGGGGTTAGCGCGCATCCATCTGTTGTGTTCACTTGTGTACGCGGTCATGTGCTCCATCCCAAAGTCATGCTCACACCTAAAAACACTTCGATAAGTGCGCATCCACACACACACACGCCACACACACACACGCACACGCACACACACACAACCTCTACAACCTCTACTTATCAGCTTAAACAAATATTGTCCCTCCGCCCTCCGCTCATCTAATACCACCACAGGTTGAGGTCATGACAGCTGCCAAGTTGACGGGGTCAACTGGTTTATCACTGCAACCGTGTTCCTTTTTCCAAATCAGCGCGCTCCACATTCACTAATGAATTTATGACTATTGAGCACCCGGGGCGAAGTGAATTCCTCTACCGCACCACATGTATCGATAACGTGTTGATCATCAGCTCTATCAAATTTATTCCCATCCTCAGTCATGTTCAGTCAGCACAACGCAACACAACAGCGATTATGCCGAACACTGTTTTCAGCTTCTACACGTCTCTTATTCTAAGGATTTATGGTGCGGGCCCCCCTAAGACAGGAGGCTTATTCCACTCATGTTTACCTCTCCCCACAACCCAAAGTGACATTTTGACCTTTGCAGGAACGTGGACTGTGGTCCCTGCAAGCTCTCTCACAGGCGGATTACTGCACAAGTAAAATGGCTTTGCAACTTGAAAGCATATTTGTGAACACTAATGAGCAAAAAACGTTATTAATCCAATCATTCTTAGTGGCTGCATTTTGTATCGCTGCATTTTTTCCATTGCTGCTTAACGAAAGCAGCGCACGAGAGAAAAAAAGAGGCTCTTTAGCTGGATTTTACTTCCTGACAAACGTCTCTAATGAGTTTACCATGATAATGGCATAGCAGCGGCTTTGTGTTTGACTTCTGAACATGGGAACACTTGTTGGCACATGTAAAGTCACTCAGTTCATATGAGCAGCAGGGTGACAATCAAGTTGATTGACTTTAAAAGCAGCGCTGGCCGCATCACGTTTTCACCACATCAGTTCTTTCTGTCGCTGTAGGAAGGGAGGAGGCGGGGCCGACATGGCACAGTGCGTGGTGTGTATTTGTCCACAGTGTCATAATGTCAGGGTTGTTCCTCCCAAGTTAGCAACACAACTGAAGCCTTGTCACAAGCCCCCCCATCCGCACACACACACACACACACACACACACACACACACACACACACAAACTGTGTCTCAGTCCCTAAACCTCACCTCCTCACCCAACCTTCCACCGTCCTGACCTCCTGACTTTCACCACACAAAGGCCTCATTTGTGTTTTGTGTCGCAGCTTAAGGACCCTGATTCTCCTCTGAGATCCAGATCTGATGTGAGGGTTCAGTGTCACCTGCTCTGCGCACAAACGTTGTTTTAGTTTGGATACCTCTCAGAAAACACTGACAACAGCCATGATCACTCAGTGCACTGAAACGTTGTATTTGTCAAACTATGCCTGTGAATGAACATCAAACCATCGGCTGCAGTGATTTCTGACTCATGAGGAAATTCAACATGAAACTTTGTTATTTACATAAAACCTGTTTGTTCTGTTGTATGATGTAACGTGCACAGAGGTTCAGAATAGAAATCAAAATCTCACTGTTTCAAATACAAACACACAAAACATAAAATGAGTCAAATGAGCAGACCTCTGAGGTCCATGGGTCTAGACTACAATAAATAAAATAAAATAAAATAAAATAAAATAAAATAAAATAAAATAAAATAAAATAAAATAAAATAAAATAAAATATTATTTTATAATAAAGTTAGAAAACATGAGAAAATACAAAGTGGAAGAAAGAAGTTTTCATCCAATGAATCAATCGTGACAGTAATCTATCATCTCAGTGTTAAGGAATGTTCAACCAACCAGCCTCACGTCACTCATGAACTCATCTGAAATCAATTGCTGGAGGTGGAATCACAAGTGCGATCTGATGATTCCATTGAAATTGATTTGATGATAATGAGAGATGGGTTCTGATCCCTCAGGGGCAATTAAAATGACCATACCATCGTCCACCAATCAATGACCACATTACAGTCATAGAAAAACCTCCTGCCATTTGAGAAGGGACTGATCCGTTGTTTGTACGTGCAGGTAAATACCATTAATGTGAAGTGAAGTGAACATCCTGCTGTGAATGTGTCTCAATAATCAGCCCTTCAGACATATGGTTCACACTCTCAGACCTCTGGCTGCTGTTTGTTTGCGCCCCACAGCTCTGATGTTTAGCTCTCCTGCGGTGTTTTATTTATGTATTCATTCATTTTGAAAGGGAAAGGATCCTGGTGACTTCATGTCCCGTCGACTCCGTCAGGTTAAATATGGAACCAGCACGTCAACAGTGTGTCTTTTGTTTTCGGTCGTCATTCGACTGATGGACTGCAGACAATAGTGAACTGATAGCATGGCAGCGATGGTGCAGTGTTTTATTGTGTGTGTGTGTGTGTGTGTGTGTGTGTGTGTGTCAGAGGGGAAATTCCAGCCAGGGGGAGAGAAGGTGTGGCTGAGGATCTTCTCTGACCACTTTAAAGACAGCCCATCATCAGCGTTCCTGTATGACTCTCGGCCCCAGCTGCACGTCTCTCTGAGGGCTCATTATTCTGGCAGGTGCCCTATTGTCCCGTCTTTGCGGGCCTTTTCATGAGCATACCAAAAACACAACTCTGAAATATGCAGGGAGGAGGAAGAGGGGGAGGAGGAGGAGGAGGAGGAGGAGGAGGAGGAGGAGGAGATGAGGCAGCGGCAGAGGCCTGAGTCAGACGTTTGAGAAAAAGGACCTTTGTGTGGAGGAGGAGAAGATGTGATGATAGCAACCACACTGCCGATGTCAGCTGAGGTTTTGTGAATGAAAATACACGCAGCAACGACTGCCGGTGACTTATTTCCTTGTCGCTGGTCATTTTCGATGTGTTTCATCTGTTGGCTGAGCGTCTGCGGTCGTTGTGAGGCCTGGAACATTCCCTGTTGTGTGAGAGAGGCTGTGCGTGTCTTCCTATGACCTCATGGGAAAGTTCTTTTGGTCTGGAATAAATACAAGAGAGGAGGCTGCTGACAGATGTTTCAATAATAGTAAAGCATTTGTGCTCGTTTTACCTGGGAAATTTACTATGAGTTCACATCTATGTATAACTTCTTCATTAAAACATTTTACAAGTTGGAAAATGTTCAAGGTGACATTGAATGAAGTTGCAATTGTGTGAACAGAATTCAGGTGGCGTTACATGATGTTTAAGTTTGAATTCATTCAGGTTACATAAGAAAAGGTGACCACGTTGGAAGAATTAACTTTAATTTATTCTGCAAACCACACAATGCACTGTATGTAGCTGGAGCTGGGCTCCAATGAAAACTGGACGATTAAATACTAAATAGAGCCGTCTGCTTGTGTTCCACTGAACTTTATAACCAGTTTTAACACAGCAAGGAACCGGTCAGACCCAGACACCATTAAATATTATGTCAGGGAATTTTCTTCCACAGGCTGTGGTGATACTCTGTTTGAGACATAAAGGGAGGTACCTGAAAGGAAATGATCCCGCTAACTGCACTGGAAAAAGTGGTGACATTGTAGGTAAAAGAAATGCAACAGGAATTATGATTGAATTCAGGAACTATTTAAATCTATTTAAAAAACAAACAAAAACATGCAAAATGTATTAAAAAGAGGAGAACAATTAAAAAGGCAGCTGATAAAATATAGAATTAAACATGAAAAATAAAAGTGTAAAAACAAAAAAAATGTAAGAACCAAAAATGTTAATGAAAAAAAATGAAATATCAATTATGTGTAAACAAAAAAAAGTAAATCTGAATTCTGACAAAATTGCTGCATCATTCAATACAGTCTAACTATTATAATTAATGTGAGGAGTAGTTCCAAAAAAAGAAAGGTGACTCCTTTAAAACAAGTGTGTATGTGGTATGGGTGTGTGTGTGTGTGTGTGTGTGTGTGTGTGGTGTGTGTGTGTGTGGTGTGTGTGTGTGTGTGTGTGTACATGCATTCATTGGCCTTCAGGTTGAAACAGTCTCCCTGACAGCGTGAAGGAAAACAATGCGTCTCTCTCTTCCAAACACACTCCTGGCGCCGGCAGCCAGCGTAAATAAAAACGAGAGGTGAGGAAGAAACCAAACGCCAAACAGCCAAACTGTGAGCATCAGAGTCAGACACCAAAGTGTTGTTCCTGAATCATGAGATTCCTCCACATTCTTCTGGGTGCCTTCGCAGAGAGCTTCAGAGGTGGTTTGGGTGGGGCTGGGATTTCTGGATATCACTCAGATCAAAATTAATTTTTGCGGCGCCTTGGCTCAGGATGAGGGTGAGTGAGTGTGCCACCCACCCGTCTGAGATTGTGTCTGATGTCTCAGATGATGCAGAAGCGCAGATACCATCAGAAGCGACCCACCCTCACAACTCTTTCTTCCCTGCACTTGTTTTTTTTTTTTCCATCTCAGATTGCAGCGGTGGAACCGAATCCCTGCCTGCGAGCTGAGAGGACACACAACAAAGGCATCTGTTGTACAAGGCCGTCATTGTGCGCAATTTAATGTCTCCTAAATACTTTTATTGTTGACTTTTTCAGGTGAATGCTGGACATTCCTTGTGTCTGTGCCAGGGTGCTGCTGCTGCTTTAGACGAGATGAAGACAGAAACGGTGGAACTACGTCACGTAACAAACGGAGGTCTGTGCTCCAACGGGAGCAGGCGTGACGCTGTAACACATAAATTCATCATGTGAAATTATGAGTCACTGTGTTTTCTCCTCAGTCAATCACAGCGCTGATAAACCAGAGCCTAAAATAGGTTCCACCTCCGGCTGCTTTTTCTTCTTCTTCCTCCTTTTTTTTTTGTTTTTTTTTTTAGACACCACAAGCGTTTGTGGGCCTGCACACTGAGGTAATGCCCTGTGAGAGATTCCTGATGCCTTACCTCACGCCCGTCTGACTGAGAAACGCCTCAGTTATCTCAGCCCACTTCCTTCTCTTGGCTACATGTATATCAGCTGAGGTAAGGATGGAGAGGCCTGGTCTCCAGCCCCACGCCAGCTGTCCGGACCTGATTAGATTGGGCCTCTGGAGTCAGGTGTTATGAGGAGTAAAGTGGACGACGACTCAGGCTATTTTAACAGGGCATTTTTCAGAGATAAAAAGACTTCTTTTCTTCCTTTTGCTGGAATGATCTGCCTCTTTTTGGACTTAGAAGACTGGTACATACATAATACTTCTTGGAATAAAAAATGGACATGGATGAAGTAACTCAACATTTAAATAAAAAACAACAACAATGTGTAGATAAAACCCCCCAAGCAGTTTAAGAACATTATTTAGTTAAACTGTATTTATTGTTTCATTTTGTTATGTAACTTATTTGACTCCTTTTGAATCAGTATTTCGACACCTCAAGTCCTTTCGAACACTGATAAGTGTAACTATTCTCTGGAGGGTTCACGTCTTACTCTTCCATCACACCGTCTGGCCTCCCTCTTCTCCCCTCCTTTGTTTTGTCCTCGAGTGTCCCGTCCTTTCCTGCCTCATCCTCTCTCTTCCTCTTGTTTTCCTCCCGTCTGTTTCCTGGGTGTGTTTTGTCCGGAGCGTTCCTTATAGGACCAGTAGGATTAGCGACCATGAGTAATAGGGCTTTTGCCGGGACAGACCCAGATGCTTTGCATGCTTTCCCCAACACCAGCGGGATCAGTGGTAACTGTAGCTCGATCTGGGCTGGCTTCTGACAGAATCCCTTGCAATAACAGGAAAAGGGTTGTGTTTAAGTCTGACCGAGCGGTAGTAAAGCCACGAGGATTTAAACAGAAAATCCGCACCAGGGGTATCATCAACATATTAAGCAGCAGGAGTAAGTTAACACCCTCTCCTCTGCAAATCATATAGCCGACTCATCTGGGACGCGCTGTCCTGGTCTGGGGAGTTTCCGTCCAAAGACACTGACGACACACGGCCTGTTACATGATCGAGTTCAAGCCCAGTTTGAAATCATAAATCTGAAGCCACCGGCAGCAACTTTTGAGTTATTTCAGATTTTTAGTGTTTGAGAGTCCTGAGTCAAGTCATAAATCAAGTGGCGCATGAAGCCGGGCTCAGGTCTCGTTTGGGTCGAATTGTCATGACAAGTCAATCAAGGCACTTGTAGGACAGTTATAGAATGTTGTCTCTTGTGTCTCCATCAATACGTCATGTTAAGTGTTGTGGAACACTTTCATACTTCTGACGTAATCAAAGCAAAGACTGTGGTCGATGTGTATCAGACATCAGCGAAGACGAGAAGAGTTTCGAGTCACCTCCGTCCCACGGCATCCAGTGCGCGTCTGAGGTCAATGGAGCTGAAGGTCCCGAGTCAGACGTCATTGCAGGGAGACGTCGCATCATATCTGGTGAAACGTCAAGCACCGAGTCATGAAGGATGATTCAGGTATCAGAGTCTAGACTGTGAGTGAAACACTGACTTTTTTTTTCTGTCAAACCAAACAGGCACCCAGGATATCTGTCATAGACTTTGGTCCAGCTCAGCGAACCCAGAGCTCGGAAACCTGGATCGACTTGGACATTCACTGCGAGTCGGCATGAGTCTGACGAATCGGTGGTTTTCTGAATGTCTACATCCCTGAAATGATTGCAAAGCTCATAGACAGGGATTAAACACAACTGCGGTGTCTCAAATCTCATACTTCCGTTAGTACACTTCTTCTTTTCGTCCGCGTGCATGTAGTACGCTACATTTTCACATACTCATAGTGTGAACGCACTTCTGTGTACTCAAAATACTACGTTTAAATAAAGAAGTACATGAGTTGCGACACAGAAAAAGATTTTTATAAAGCTGGAATGAGAGATACCGAAAACACAAATGAGAGATGATGGGTAGGACAACAGACAGCTGTAATCCTGCAGACAGACAATCCACAGCGTGCGTACGTCGTCGTGTGCGTGAGGCAATGAATCAGTCCGCAGGTGTTCCACCTCACCTGGGAGCAGCCATAAGTCTGTCTGATGGGGACACGCCCACACAGGCACGGTGTGGAAACGGCTCAGTTCCTCCAGCAAAAGGTAACCAGAGGGCAAAGGGAGGGGTCGGAACAATTAAAACTCCCTCTCACACCTCACTTAGATTAATGACTATAACACACACACACCAATGTGTGGCCGCACAGCTAGCAGCCCTTATTTGGCTATAACGCGTAACACACACACACACACACACACACACCACACACACACACACACACACACACACACACACACACACACACACACACTGACACACGCCTGACACAAGATACAGGTGTGCCGCATTGGGCATCAGCCAGATGTTCTTAATCCAGACAGCTGCACATTCATCACACCTGCAGGACAGATGGAAATCACTGGATTGTCTCGCTGATCCAACCTTACATCACTGGTGGAAACTTTTAGGTTCTGCACATTAAAAATGAACATTTCCGATTTGTCACTTCAAAGCACTTTTCAACGTCGCCTCATTCAGCCATTCTCATCACAAAGATAATGGAGAAAATGATGATAACTTGTAATAGAAATAGCATATTTTTCTACAGTCAATGTGACATCATTGTTGGTATACTAATATTAATATCAGAAACATATATTTACGTTTTCATATATTTGATATTTGTAATATTAATATGAATCTTATTGTAATACGGACCTGAGTCTTTTAAATGTGTCTTTTCAAAAACAATGCAAAAATAACCTTCATATACACACACATACACATACACATACACATACACATACACATACACATACATACATACTGCATATGCTGGTAGTGTTGTCTTTGCTGCTGTAACAATCCATCTGTCTATCGACATCATGTGTATGATGACTAGTGGAATAATAAAGGTTCAAAAAGGATTAAAAACACATACTAGTCCTCCTCTTAGCTTCGGTTGTGTGTTTCTGTGCAGGTGGAATGTATGTAAGCAGCAGAGCTTGTTTGTTCCCCCACCTCATCGGGCCGCACTAGAAAGTCTGGAGGTTTTCAAGGGTTAGCATTATGCTTTCTCTGGGCCTCGTATGTATTAGCTGGAGAGGTCAGCAATCAGCCCTGGGAATGAGCCTGAGTGTGTGTACCAGCCACCTGAAGATTATCTTGACATTCTTGTAGCTGCAGGGGGAGGATAGTCCTGCCACCTGATTGCTATTACTCTGCACAGATGGAGCGAAGAGGGAAAGAATGGATGGCGGGGAGAGATGGTACGAGGCATGAATGGGACCCGACTGCTGAGCTAACTGCTAGACGCTGCACCACGTCCAATCACTGGCAGCCACCACCGTTTAGAGGTGGAGGGCCCCTGTGCAGCCGCTAATCCACTCCTCCAAGTGACTTTGTCAGTCAATGAGGCAATCATGGGGGCCAGACTATATGGCGCATTATCATTAAGGGCTTATGCAAACCCGTGGTGGTGGGAATGGTAATGCCGTCATAAGGTTTGCAAAGACCCTCTTCCATCCTCTGTCTTACTTCAGTGCGCATTTTAATTTTTGTTTGTGTACTTCGCTCCAGGCGCCAGGGGAAATCTTTTAGATAAGGTTGTCATGGTCCGCTCCTCAGGACAGACACATCTTGCGAAAAGTTAGCAGAGTTAGAGAGTAACGTGTCCTGACACCCGTGGCTTTAAAGAAGAATGTGCTGAATGCCAAGTTTGCACTGTGGTCTCAAAGAGAGAGTGTGTGTGTGTTGAGTTCACGGGTCGCTCACAGCTGAAGCTTCCTCATAGTTTCTGGGTTTTACGACGCCAAAGATGATGTTGGAGGCCTGGATCCCGTTCTGTCACATTAACATTTACACTGGATGTGTAGATAAAAGCTTTTATAGGATCATGTAAAACACCCACAAGGACGTCGTTACTTCATATTTTCAAAGGAAACAGAACGCTTTTGATATTGTGTTTCCATAGAAACAAGGTACTGGATAATCAACTCACTTATAATAATTTGTGTTCTCACTTCTGTTTATTGTGTGTCTCTCTGAATATTCTGACGATATTCTGATGATGGACAGACTGGATGTCTCAGAAGGAACCGGCATCAGAGAACGTCAGATCAGGACCGGGAGAGGAACTCATGACTCCACGATGCAAAAACATAGAATGTTACTATTTTAGTTTGCTGCAAATCATGAATATGTAAACGAGACTCAACAAAGCTTTGTCACAGCTTGTGTTAATAAAATTCACTCTTGAAAACCTATGAGGTTCAACATCTGGTTACTGGTTTGTAAAATATCTTCATCCCGCCCTCGAGGTTCCAAAATACGAAGATGCAACTCCGAAAACACAACAAATACCAGACAGCAGACCTTTATAGCTGCAATAACATGAAATGACAAAATAACAGAGGATGTGTGAGCATCCACAATCCACAACCACAATGAAGAAGAAAGAAGAAGAAGGACAAACCCTTTCATGCTGCTGCATGAGAGGTTCTCCGGGAGAACTGTCACCAACTGGCTCACCGCTGTGTCACCATCATCATCATCATCATCACCACCATCACCATGACAACCATCGTCACCATGACTACCATTATCACCATCACCTGACAGAGGGAAAGCACATTTACCTACATTACGTATGTGTGTGTGTGTGTGTGTGTGTGTGTGTGTGTGTGTGTGTGTGAGAGAGCGTGATTACTGAGCCTCACACATCAAACACGTGTTCCACCATCCGACCCTGTAAACACGATTTGTTCTCCGAGACACAAACAAACATTTACACAAACACCAAGAAGACGTTGTATAATGCGAGACAAATGTGTCCTTCACACCTGTCGGATCCAGCCCGTCGTCATCACGTTGCTCTGGAGTATTCCCTGAAACGGGAGTTTAACGTGCGTCCACTTGCTGCTGCAGAACACTGAGCGGTTCCCTGGCACTCTGTGCATCAGTGTGTTTGTGTGTGGTCATCTGGACATAAAGAACAGCTCTATTGTCTCCATTCAAAGGTGAGGGGGGGGGGCGGGCGAGGGGGGGCAAGGGACCTGAAAAGCACCTCTCATCCGAACCCATGGCTACACTTGACATGCAAGGGACAATTCCCCAGGCAAAGATTGAAAATGTGCTGGCCAGCTGAGCGGGACACTCAGAAAAAAGAAAGGAGAGACAGAGAGCGAGAGGCCTGAGGGAGGAGAAGCACAGAGAGGGGGATATACGGAGAAGGTGGCAGCCGGCGTCATTCCAGCAACGCCACAAACCATCTTCTGAGCATTGTTCTTATTCCTGTCAATAAATCTATGCACCTTCCCGAGGTGAAGGATAAAGGGTGTGTTTGTTGAAATGTGCGTGTTGGGGCTGTCAGAAGGGCCTGGGATCTTTCAAAGCACATCTTCCAGAGCCGGGGGCACGCTACGGGAGGAATACCAAGCTCTGGGAACAATGAGGAGAGGGCCGAGTCACCCTGCCCACCAGTCTTTCACTGCAGCGGCTACTCAAAGGGCAACGACCAACACAGCAGAGGCTGCTCGCCAACACCCAACTGTCGCTCCGCGGCGCTCTCTGTGCCCCCCCCCCCCCAATTCATTTCCTCCTCTTGTCACGGCAACAAAAAGGTACATCTGTCTGTTTTATCCTCACCGTGTGGTGTGAGGAGCTTACAGTAACAACCAGCGGTCCACGCATTCCAACACGCTCACACGAACCGCTCTCTATGAACATGTTTTGGGGGTTTTTTTAGGTTATGGAAAAGTACATCCCCACCAGATCCTAAAAAGTGGATTGGAAATATGACAGAATGATCATCATAAGAACAGATGCTGGCGAGAATAAATAATAATGGGGGAGGAAAAGACGGGGCCTGGGACCGTTTCTTTTCTGTTTGCGTGTGACAACACCAGGACAATGAGTCCAGGAGGTGGTATAACTGTTACTAGATGTTCTCCATTTCTGTTCTAATTGGCATTTCTATATAGGTAACATACACCGGGGAGCTATTATAACTTTGTCTGGCTGAGCTCTTAGAATATGTAAAATATTCTTTCCTTCTATTTGTTATTACTACGAGCAACAAGTGAAACTTAACTTATAAACGTTGTTTGGACCATGAAACCAATGGATTTGGTTAAAAAAAAAACCCATCAAGAACAAGAAGAAACAAGGTTTCAATATCAATAATTACATGTTTGTTTTTCTTTCCCACTGTTTTCCCTGAAGCTGAGTAATGTCTCCATGATTGTTCAGGTTAAAGGTCAGAATAAACTCAACCCTGTGTTGATTCTTGAATATCAAACACATGAATGAGTTCTGGACTGAAGGGACTTGAACTCACACAGACAGAAAGTTATTAAGCTTTGGAAAGAAGCTGCTGTTCTTTTCCTGTCCGGTAATTCAGAGCAGATTGTTCAATTTCTGCCGTTCATAATCCAATTTATTGCATCAAGAACTGGTTTGGTATGAAAGACGCAGCTCCGAATAAACAGCAGAATCAACATCTGGAATCTGTAGAAAACTGAATCATCAGCATTTAATGACACAGTTTAGTCTCAGATTAGTTTATCACACACTGATGACGTGCATCTGCTGCTGTGTGTTTTTTCAGTCTGGTCCCATGTCGTCAATGAAAAGTTTCCAAATCAACATCCCATCTGTAAATTCGACTCCAGTGTCTGTTAGAAATATGTTTGTTTGTTGTTTTGTTTGTTTGTCTGGTTGGTTTTCTTGCTTTCTAGTTCAATGTGAATGTAAATGTTTAATGATTATATCTAAAATAATCTTGATATATAAATAAATCAAGAGTGAAATGTTTTTTGTCTGAAAGGACATTTTTCTCCGGTAGTAACAGTAAAGTTATTTTATATAAAACAAACACAGAGAAAAACTTCAAGGGCAGAAACGGAGAAAACCAGAGACGGTCACAGTAAAAATCTGCCTTTCTTCATTTGCCTGATGACAGAAACACGAGAGCAACAGGAAGTTCAAATCACTCAATGTGATAAAAGCTGCATCAGGAGACTGAACACGACGACGTTTTATCCACTTCATTCATTCATCTTCTCCCACTTGCTCCGGTTACGGGTCACGGTCGTGCTGGAGCCGATCCCAGCTGTCAGCAGGTGAACGTCAGGGTCCAACTTGGACGAGTCACCAGTTCATCAACCATTCAGATTTAGAGTGACCAATTAACCTCAGAATACTTTTGGAGGTGGGAGGAAGCTGGAGTACCCAGAGAGGACCCACACAGACCCAGGGAGAGCATGCAAACTCTACTTAGAAAGATCCCAGGAATCAAACCTTTGGCCTTCTTGCTATGAGGCTCACCACTAACCACTCAACCACCATGTCGCCCATTTTTTAAAAAAGTCATGACTGTGTTCAGCCATTCTTTACCAATGTCTGAAGATCGAGTGGAGTTGTTCGGATTTGACTCGTCCAACCCCTCGGACATTAAACATGACGTGTGTGCTGGTCGGTTAAGTTGGCCGACAGGAAGAAGGGCAGATACAGTATATATATATATATATATGTATGTATTTTTTTTTGCTTTGCGTCATCTGCACCGTTTCCTTTGAATCGGATCCATTCCTGGAACGAGAGCAGATGCAGCACAAAGGGTTTATATATTTTCATAAAATGTTCTTTCTATCGGCTCTGGGGTTGTTGGTTTTTTTATTCTGTGGTTAACTCCTCAAAGCCTCTGTCAAGATCCAAGTCTTGTACTGCGTGTATGTAATTACTGCAATTTACAACATTAAAAGCTTACTGGCTGCCACTGCGATAATAAAACACACGCTTTGTCAGTCAAGCTTTTGATCTCGACACTTTTAAAAAACAGTCCCCTCGGATGTTGACAATGGGGCCAATTGACAGGGCTTTTTGTAGGCTTTGGAGAAAAGAAGATTATTTCTCTTTGTAGACATGACCCCATTCGTTTTTCTCAAGAGGTCTGAGCTGTCTTAGAAGATTTCGGGGACGTTAAGTTCTGCCCATTTTTCTGATGGAGAAGAACAAGCTTTTAAGAGGGTTAAAGCCACAAAAACCAACTTTTTTTGTTTTTGTTTTACGAGGTAAAATGCCAGCTGATGTGGAATCAAAGCACAAATGTGAAATACATTCCACAGGACCTGAAAGAATCTGTCAGAGCCCATCCAGCAGACACATGAGTCAACAAATTGCACACTTCTCACATGTGTATTCAATACGGAGAATCTCTTTTGGCAACAATTGTCACCAGAAGACAAGCGGCATTAGCGAAGCCTGCAGCTCAAAACTTTCTGCACTAAGCAGCTGTCATTTCGCTCATTGACCCACTGCATCCCTGACATTCACCGTTCAGTTTTTCCTCTCCTCCACGGGGGTAATTTGGGGCACAATAAAGCACTCTAGTGGTTAACAGAGCTCTTTTTGTGGCACAGGCCCCTGGGGGCCGCTAATCTCTGCCAAGGAAAACAATTGCTCATTGCTGCACCAGGGCCCATTCCTGTCTAATGCTTTAGGTTCAAACACACACACACACACACAGCTGACAACCATCCTTGTCCTGACAACCACAAGAAACAAGCCCTTGGCTCGGGACTCACTAGCTGATAAGCGAGATCTTCGACAAAAGAAGCTTCGTGTTTATGGAGCTGATTTAAGTTTTGCGATAGCGTCAATGACATGGGAAGACTCTTCCCTGCAATCGTCTCCTCAAAAACTATTATTCAGTGTGAACGCAGCCGCCACAGCTCACCACACTGGGACTGTCATCACACACTTTTGAAACCTTTTGGGGTTATAAATGAATGGTTTGGGTTGGAGAGAGAAGCTTAGTTTTGTGTGGTGTGAACACACACTTGGACCAAGACTTCCAACTCAGAGGTGGTCTCTCTCTCTCTCTCTCTCCCCCGTCGGAATCATTTGGTGCGGTTCTGGTGCACATTAATTGATTGATTGATTGACTGATGAATGCAGCCATCTTGTGCTCTGTTCAGTGACACTTATACAGTATTTTTCTCAATGTTTCTTTGTTGCTGTGACAGTGCAAATTTCCCTGCTGTGGGTAAATAGGATTTATCTTATCTCACCGATGATGTGTTATTTCTCTTTTGTATATAAAGCGAATTCTTACTTTTCTGCTTTGTTTCATTTCATGAGAATCAGAATCTGTTGTTGATGCCAAGTATTTGTTGTACATACTGATGGAGTAAGGTGGCAAACACTGAAAATAGAATAAAAACATGCAAATTAAACAGATTTAAAACAAAATCAAATAAACCGCTCACACAAAAAGAGAACATTTGGGACAATAGTTACAGTATTATGCACAGCACATTTAAGTAATTAAAGTTTGCTTGCACACCGCTAGTCAGATGTAGGAAATGTAGGAAAGTAACATGTTGGCCGACCTATCTTCAAAAAACAGGAAAAAAAAAAAAAATCACATTTTCCATCCTGGGTGAGACTGAGGTAGCTGAGGTTCCATGCAAAACCGTCTGGAAATCTATAGCAGAGTTTTGTACAACCTGAGGCAAAAAAGCAGCCACAGATTACATTCCTCATCAGCCCTTTCACTGCTGAATGGGATTGTTTGAAAGCCCCTGTAGTGGATGAAGAAGTAGTGTTCCAGGTGGAGAAGGCAAACAGTGTTGTAACAGAAGGAGCCGCAGAGCTTTGGAAAAACGTCCCAGTGTCAAACAGGCTGCACTCAGGCGTCTATCAGTGTTTGGATCAACGTACATCTGCAGATACTTTCTCTCTTTCCCTTTTCGGCAGAAAAACAAGTTAAAACAGTGTTGTTACGCATGCACGCACGCACACACACACACACACACACACACACACACACACACACACACACACACATACGTGTGAGAGTGAGCTGCTTCAAGTGGCCACAACGGAGGACAAGTCAGGCCTGAAAAGGATTGTGGGAAACAAAGACTGGCCAGGTGTTTCTCTGAGAACACTGAAGTAAGAGGGACCAATGAAAACTGTTGTTTGTGTGTGTGTGTGTGTGTCATTAGTGGCTTGCTGTTGTGCAGCTCTTTTGTACAGAGGACCATTTAAGCCAATGGTGTGTTTACATGAACGTGTGTGCTGAGGCAGCGCACACACACACACACACACACACACAGACATTATACGTGAAGAAGATCCACAGACACCTGATTAGAACGTGATGACGCTCACAAACACAAACTGATGATTGGAGGGTCGTATATGGAGGTTACAATAATATATACTCTGTCTTATTGACTTGATATCGACTTATTGACTTTCACTCACTTCCTCAACAGCAACGAGCGAGTCAGTTCAGGACCGCACAAAGAGTGTTGCGCTTTGTCGAGTTTGCAGCTTGCTGGCGAACGTGTGACTGTGGGTAATGAGAAACTTTTTTTTTTCCAGATTCAGCATCATATTTAATTGTAAATAAAACTCATTGACACACCGGTCTGACTTCAACTTGGGGCTGTGATTGGCCCGCGGGCCGCTGGTAGACCAGGCCAAGTGTCCCACAGGGTCTTTGTAAATGGAACACTTCAGTAATTCATGTACAACGTCAGTAATTAGTGAACAGTGTGTTCTCTTGTTCGGTATCACTGATGCAGCCCTGCTCATGAATATATATGAGTGTAAAATCACCAAGCAGAAAATAGATGTTGACATCCAGACTGTTCTCATCAACCTCATCGTCACATCAACCTGAAGAGTTTTTGAACTGTAATTTGTTTATTTCACACATAATCTGAGGTTCCTGGTTGTGTACAGAGCTGCTGCAGCCACACAGACTCAGCTCCATTGTTTCTTTACCCTTAAAGCTGACGTGTCAACATGTGGAATGTCCATCCAGTTATTTCACTGTTTATTACTGCTTCATTACACCTCTGTGTTCACACTGATTCTTCTTGTGATAATGTGTGAATAATATCCCTGACCACCCTGCACTGTCTTATTGTATAATGACAATAAAGAAACTATTGTTCTTATTGTTTGTGACCAAATCCCTTTGATTACATGGAAACATTTTGATCTTTACACATTTTAATTTTCCTGAGGTGGACAGAAAGAGGGAGGCATTCATTTCCATTTGCGAGAACACATTGATTATATTTGTGTGGTTTTTTTTTTTTTCTATTTGTAGCTGTTTTGAGTTTTTTCAAAAAATGATTAAGTTCATTTTGTTTTATTTCTAATTAATTTACTAATATTTGATTATTACTTTGTTTTTCAACTTCTATTATTATTGTTACAACATTTCTCATACCTTTTAGACCTTGCAGATGTTTGCTATTAAAGTTGGACTGGTTGTCTCAGAGCACTTTTAAACTACGCCGGCTTGGAAATGTGTATGATACGGGTTTATATATATATATACAGTATATGTACACACACACACACACACACACACACACACCTGTAGTGTCTGCACGCATTTCAGAAAAACAAAAAGCGACTATGAAGTGGAAAAAGTCTTTCCAACTCATACTCTGATGATGTATTCTGACAGAAAACACATGCAGCTTTAGCTACTGAGCTAAACATGGACAATGACATCGACATCCTATTTAAAAACTCTTGGGAACAATAATGACTGGTTGAACTATCCTTTGGAAGTCCTTCTACCCACCAATGACAATGTAGTGAGTTCAATTGGAACGGGAACCAAAGCCTATAATCTGCATGCAGTCACTCCATCTAACCTAGATCTCTTCTTTATTGGTTAACCACATGTCCTACAATGGCCAAACCACATGTGAGGATGTGTATCAATAAGGACGACATCAATCAGGCTGAGGACCCACTGTCCTGTGTGCTGAGGTTTCCCTGCCTTCAAATGAAAGGCGGGATCACTGCTTGTCAAGCCAATGATGGCTCTGATGAAAGACATCAGGACTTTGAGACATGCTACGTCGAGCAATACAACTAATATTTAAGCATATTTTTGGACCCGTCTATCACGAGTTGCAAACAAATCTGAGGATATAATTACACTTGTGTTTCTGTGCTGAAATCATTGTCTGCCCCGAATGTCACAGCTGCCCGGAGCGGCTCTGATGTGTGGAGATAAAGTCAGTGCACAGGAACCGCTCAGGTTAGAGGTGAAATAATAAATTACCCACATTGCCCAGATCTAACACCCACTTCAGACCTTCATGTTGCCCAGATCTAACACCCGCTTCAGACCTTCATGTTGTCAGCGAAAAGGATTAAAAAGCTCCTTTCATCCCATCCGATGGGGTTTTGTGTTGATTCCACTGGTCGTTCGACTCGGCTGCATCCTGAAAACGTGCCTGTGCTGCGACACACAGACTCAGAAGATCAGTGGCTTTTCATCCTCCGACTACCCTCATTGTTCTACGCTCGGGTTGGTGCACCTGAGTCTGCTAATCGCTGGCTGTCGTCGCCATGTGTACATGAAGGACACGTGGGGGTTGGTAAGTGATGTTTGAGGGTTCCACACAGAAAAAGTGACTGCTGGTTAATTGAACCATGATTCTTTGTGAGTGTGAGGCCACGATCCATGGAGACGGTTTTCTTCGTCTTTTGATTCTGCGAAGGAACATCAACATCCTGTGGAACATCAACATCCTGTGGAAGTCACATCATGCTATTATGATGAAGGTTGGCGGCTCATCCCACCTCAACCTCCAGCGCCTGGCAACACCCGCCACCCCTTCGATTCAACCGTAGGTCAGATTGATACTTTGAGCTATCCTTGGAAGTGCCTACGCCATTGTGACCATTTGTACTCCAGAGTCACTCTGCATTGAATCCCACTGCTGGTTGGGATGTTTTTCTGCTTTTCTGTGTTTGTCCTCATTTATTTACACGAAGCAACAGCGACTGAGGTCACATAATCACCTTGTAAGTGCATGAGGAGACAGTTCTCGTTCCTAGAAGACCAACGGGCTTTCCTCTCCTCAATCATGACACACACACACACTCACACACACACTTAGCAGCTGGGTTTCGAATTATTCCGATTCACCAAGTGAGCGAACATAGAACGCGTTCAGCTTTTGACGCCCGTACACAGTGAGGAATCTGGTGGATGAATCCAACAATCAGCTGACATTGTCAACTGAAACTACTCAACACTGCGTGTGGGGTTTGTGACTGTGAACTTTGACTTATTCTTACACTGTTTGAGGTCTTGTTCCGTCTGGGAGGGGCAGTCGTCATGACGATAATCAGGATTAAAATACACGTTTTTCACTGGAGTTTATGGACAGCTCTGACACTAAAGGGAAGCTCATGTATTTTAAAATAATCGATAATTGATGGAGAACAGACACTTTTACCCCTTTATTTGTAGCTGAATGGAGCAGTTTGATTTAAATAGTTGTTTTTTTGTTTTTTTTTTCACAGAGAGACCCCCAATGCAGGCAGCCAGCTCACATATGTTGCTCCACACGCTCCATTAACTCCAGTAAATTCAGTAAACCACCTGCTGTGGTCTCACTGAGTAATGGACAGTTGCAAATCACGTCCACTGGGATCTGCTCAGGAAGGGAGAGAGACGGACGTGGGCTGGGGGAGCACGGGGAGGAAAGACGTATAAAGTCTGCCGCTCAGGGGATTTGGTTGTACACCTGCACGGAGACAGGACCATAGCGTGTGTGTGTGTCTGCATGTGTGTGTGTGTGTGTGTGTGAGACCCAGCTATGGACAGACAGTTAACAATGATTTTTTTGTCTGTCTGTCTGCGAACAGCTAAGGCTCAATGAGTCCTCTGATGCTACGTCCACTTTTTCATGCGGGAAGCTACAAAATCAAGGGACCAAATTACAATAACTGATGGACATAGTAAGAAAGAAAGAATTAATCAGCAACAAAGAAAACAACCTAAACCCCACAGAGTGTTAATATGAGTGGGGCTGCATGCAAACCTTGTGGGCGGGGTGTGGGGGGAAGGGACCGGGGGTTGGGTGAGTGACATAGTGGCTTCTAACATTGCACACTCATACTTGACACAAGTCATACATGGATTCATGTACATAAGAATAACTGGTGCCCCATGCTGCAGACTGTATCGTTTGTTTGTGATCTGAGATACTGAAGTTGACTTTTGTTGACAGAGTCAAACCTCATCATGACTTTGCACCAGCATGAGTTTCAATCTAATCTGTATGTGAGAGCGAGACAGAGAGAGAGACAGTTACGACAAATCATTTCAGTGTGTATCAGTCAGAGCAATCGGTTGGATGCGCTGTCATGTGACGTGTTTTGTGTTTTGTCTCTTTACCCCTGAACTGAAAAACAAATGAACCACAATGAGCGGCCAAAGGTTGTTTTTTTTTTACCCGAATCAAAATCAGAATCTGGTTTTATTCATTATATTTATATAAAATGATATAAAATGTACAATATGAACAAGAACGCGTTCTGGGTGTCAGGTGCCAGTTTTTAAATCATTTAATCAGTCTGGTGATGACATGTTGTAAATGGACTCATGTTCAGGACCATCCAATGCCCTCCCACCACCACCACCACCACACACACACACACACACACACACACACACACACACACTAAACGGTAACCTGAGACACAATCATTGCCTTTCTAAATACAGCTGCCTTGATTACGTTGGACAAAACAACCACTGTGAACCGGCTGTTCGACCTAAACTAAACAGCCAGTGGAGGTAGATGCTGATAAAAGAATAGACTTTATTCATTTCTTCTAGAAAGATGCAGCAGAGAGCAGAGAGCTGCTCTGCAGGCTCCTTGGAGGGGTAATCTCATGAAATAACATTTAGAGCTTAGTTTAATTTGGGCTTTGCACTCAGCGGTGTCTGTCATCACAGGCTTCTCTGGTGTTGACCTGACAGCAGCTTTGTATCATCCAACTGTCATTAATCGATGACAGCCCACCCAATTGAGATTCTCCTCCATCAATCTCCAGGAATACGGTTTTATTTCTTTCCTGTCATTTGTTGTCATTTCAGCTCTTTGCATTTTCGTTTAACAATAAAACATTATGTTTCAGATCTGTGTTTGATCTGTCCTTCAAACCGAGGATGAACAAGCTAGCACTTCATATTCAACTCCAGACCAATAGGAGGAAGCATATTTCCAGAAATGTTGCACCGTGATCATAACAACTACGTAACTTCGTAGTCCAACACTGTCCCGTGGTAATGAGAAAAAAAAAAAAAAGACCAATTAGGCTAGACTCCTTCTCTTCTTAATAACATTTAGAACATCTGCCTCCAAAAAGTTTTAAACTGATTTAAAGGGAAGTGGGGATTGGCTCCAAAAGGACGCTAGTTGCTTGAATTATTAAGAATAAAAAAACAACAACAACAACATATGTTTTTAGCACCCCTAACTTAGAATGCACAATGCAATAAAGCAGAATGAAAATTTAAAAAAAGAATGTAGCACATACCAAATCCCCCTTTGAAACAACAGTTACTTTGATTTCTTCACACTTCAGAGCAAAGAAAAGTTATGATTGCACACAACAGTTTAGCACACGTGGAGCAGTGTTGGATGTTTATTGCGACATTCAGCCGCAAAGTTTCCCTCATTTGGCAGGAGCCTGGGACATTGTCCACAGGGAGACATAAACCACACGGAGGAGAACAAAGGTCACGACTCAGAGGCTGAGGTCTACGCCCCCCACACAATTCAGCCATGGTCATCGTCTTGCGCACTCTTTGGCACTCACTGATCCCACAAAGCTCCCTGCTACAAGGTCAACAAGCTAGCACTGTGCTCCATCCTGTTGTGCTGCCGCGACCTCGTGTAACACAAAAACTCCAGCCGGCTTCAGCCACTGCTTCAAAGCCAAATGTTTGACTGTGCTGGAGGTGGTCCATCGATGCTAGAGGGAACAAATTTGGACTGGAGGCCAGAGGTGTTGATTACCCTTTTAATCTGTCCGGTTGTTTGGGAGCGTGATCAAAGCCGTCCCCCGTTAGCGATCATGTGCTGTTCTTCCCCCGCCGCCCCCCGGCTCAAACCTTGGCACACAGCCACGCATCTGCCCACTTTTCTTTGTTTTATTACTTCAAAAGGCTAAGCCTCACCTCATTCATCACAGATCACCGATCCCGTCGGAGCCGTAACAGAGTCAAATAGTGCCAACAAAGTACGAGAAGCATCTCGACATCTGAAGCACATCTTTGATCTGCGCCACGCTCTCCTGTGACTCATCTGATCAGCCTTTATTACACTTTTGGTATTTCATCTCACCCAGACTATTCCACCACAAATCAGCATCGTAATGGGGAATCTCCCCAGATAATGCTTTCGCCTCACTTTGTGAAGGTTCACTTTGATACAAGCAGACACTTGTTTACAGCTTCTATCAGCCCAGGAAGGACAAAGAACCGAAGATATCCACAAGGCAAGAGGCATCGTTCTTTTTTGATATGTCATACAGATGAAACAACAGCTGAGTGGTAACACTCTGCTGTGACTAATCAGCCGTCAGATGACTGGTCCGTTCCTTCTGGGGGGGTTGTTCAATCAGGACTGATTTGTCTTCCTGTTTTGTGGAAATGTTGTGAAGGAAACAGGGCACATGAGGCAGAGGAAGCCACGCAGCCTACCCGTATCTCAAAGCCTAATCCGATGAGCTCACACTCAGCATGTACCTCTCGTGAGTTCTGCATGACTTGCGCTGCCCCCAGAGATAAAGGACGGATGGGGTGCTGGTGTCCTCCTGGAAGGGTGGGTGAAATGAGTGGGTGTGGGGGTGTTACAAGGAGGTTGGAGGGGAGAGGAGACATACTAAGGCCTCTATGTGCATGTGATGGGGGTGGGGGGTCGGTCTCACCATCCATCGACTCTCCCGCCCTTGGACCTTTTTGTAGGATCCATATTAAAAAGTCCAGGCTTGTGAAGATGACCCCCAGGACTAATCCTGTGACCTCCAGCGTATTAAAGTGACCGTTAGTGGACATGCGAAGGACAGCCTGTCACTTCAGCCCCATAGTGGAGGGACGGTGGTGGTGGTGTGTGCGTGTGTTTGTATGTCAGCGGTGGGGTGTGGGCGACCGTGGGGGCTGTTTGGGACCGACGTGGGGTGTTGCGTGCAGAGTCCAGGTCAGCAGCTTCCCCAGAATCCGGGGGAAGTTCTGAACCTCTACGGTATCAGAGTTAACAGACGTGACGGAATTTGACTTTTTCCCAACATTTCATAACTCCACCGCTCTTTAATTCTGCGTAAATATTTGTATCACTGGTGGGAAGTTTTTCTCCAAGAGAAGTCCAAGTTTATAATACTTGGGCAGTAAGAGCGTCCTAAAGCAATCTGTAAGATGTGATTCACCACTGAGCCATCCATGAGTGTTTATTTGTTCAGTATTTATGATCTTTAGGGTCTTCAGAGGCAGACAGTCCGAGCAGCTCGCTCACAGGCTCCTTTAGAAGTGAGGGACTCCTTTATAGCCTCCGAGGTCTGCAACAAGCCCACCATTTGCTCGGTAATGTTCAATGACAGCTCAAAGCACCGACTTGTTGTCCCTGGGACTTGTGGACATCTCGGAGGCCACTTTATATGGTGATAAAAATGGCCCAATAAATCCTTGTCACCAGAGGCAGATCCTCCCACCATCGCAGTCCTTGTTAATCACAGCAAACAGTTGGAGATCCTTTCAAAGGGGATTATATCAGGGTCAGGAGCATTTGGACCTTAATTACCCTTGACATAATGTTTGACCATTCTGTTACCACTGGGGAGGGCAACACTTATTAAGGGGACATGGGCCTGGGGGTCATCAAGGTTACCCAGGTCAACACTGCTACTAGCCCACCCCAACTAATTTCCGTGGCATTTGGTCAAGCGAGTCTAGCGTCTTTTAATCTACATCCAATAAAAGTAGCCGGCTACAAACTGGAGACAAGAGTCGACGGTGAGCTAGTAAAGGATTTGGACGGAGATTTTACTTGTTGTGCCAACACTCGATCAAGATCATCAGTCTGGGCGGACCTCGGACAGCAGGGCTTAGAAATGATGTGCTGATTTGGGGGGTGGGGGGAAGACTGCAGCCAAAGGGGTTAGGGGTCACTTGTCCACAGATGCTCAAAATACATCCTTTACTTGACAGCGTTGTAGAAACAAAACGTGGAACTAAACAGCAAGAGGGGTGGAAAGTCTTTTCAGAGTTCGTTAATTCAATTCTTAATGTTTTTTCCCTGTAGGACATGACGAGGAAATCAGTATGAAAACAAGATCAGTTGGAAAACAATTGAACAAATACAATTTTACAACTTTTACACAGCAACCAACAAATCACAATTCTTAAAAAAAAAAAAAAAAAAGCCCAGAAGGTAAGGGCATGAAAAAAACAGTGACACACTGCTCCAAAGTTTTCCTGCTCATGATCAACAACCGCCTTCCAATCACCTCATTGGCTCCGGTGAAACAATGAAGGAATTGTCCCTCAATAATCAATAATCAGAGAGGCTTGTATTATTTGTGCTGCTCAGAAGCATGAATGCAGGATACAATACTAACAAACACTGTATGTATTAACATATGTGTACAAGCTGTATGTATTAACATTAATCATCTATTGATTATTAATTAATCAAGTAAAGAAGATTTGCAAATTAAAAAAAAGATAATAAATTCTCAGTGATTTCTTAATCTCACATGAAAAGAAGATTAGTAAATCTCTGAGATGTCCACCTGTTTGTTTCTGGAGGAAGAGGGTCATCTGTGATGCCTTGTGGGGTCAGATAGCACGTGAACATGTTCAGTAATTTACTAATTTACCCCAAAACACCTCGTACCGAGCCCCTCCTGTCATGTTGAGACTCTTATCTGTCAGATTATGTGTTGTTGAATCCATAATAAAACTTCTGAGCTGACAGGAGTGGGAGCACATAATTGGGGGAGTTACTGTGGCTGCAGGGGAGGATTGCGAAAGGATTATGTAAAGGTAGGGAGGGTCGGGAGGAGAGCGCACAGAGGAGGTAATCTGTAATTAGTTTGTAATTGCATTTTACATGGTTCAAGTTGTCATTAAGCTTTGACTGACTGATGACAAGCAGCAACTGTGCAGGATAGGCTTGAATGTGATGTGAAAAAAGATCAAAACTGATCTATATTTTACTTTTGCTTTGACGATTTTCTGCTTAAATCCATCACAACATCTGTTTACTGATGCTAAAAAAAGATTAGAAATGTTTCGGTAAATTTAGGGTTTTATGGGTTTTGGTCTGTGCGGTTTCAATGCAAAAGCTGGTGCGCGCGTATAAATGTTCTCAGTGGCACATTCCTGATGTGTTTACAATGGAACAAAACACATCACAAATATTAATCTGTGCTATAATAAATTCCTGGTGGGTTTTGAGAGAGAGGGACAGAATGACGTTTTGTCATCAGGCTTTCCTTCGAATGTTCATCGGCCAAGAAAAATTAAGAAGGCCAAATAGAAAGAAGGCATTGTCTGCCTGCTTGGCACCAGCAGCGATGAAATATTTGCTGGGGAAAATCCCTTTTATGGCCGAATTCAACACTTGTTGTATGTCAAACATTGAAAAAGCTGATCTGCAGGAGCAAAGACCCGAGCATAATGCAACTGTGCTCAATCACATCATCTCTTTATCCTGCTTTTGTTCTGCTGAGAACTGATATACAATACCTGACATACTTTCATCTGGACTTTATTTATAATCATGTCTGACTGAAGAGAACTAGAGAAGAAGAATGGTTCTTGGTCATGGAGGCGCACTCACATCCAGATATCATGAGGTGAAGTTCAGCCTTTGAGTCAAGAAGCTTTATATTTGAATAAAAACACATCTCGTAAACTCCCCTTATTGAGCTTGATACTTCCTGTTTCTTTCAGTCGTGAACTTTTCTGTGATCGGTCAAATTTTGGAAGCCTTCCAGGCAGCATCACTTGACCTCACTGAAGCAAAACCTTCCCTCGGCCCCTACGGACGACCTAAACTGTGTTGAAATCACAATTATCGATCACGGTTCTTGCCATGAAACCAGTGGATTTGGTCAAAAAAGACAAGGGATACTGTTTGAAAGTCAATGATGCTGGATTGAAAAGGATGACCTTATCTCATCTTACTTTAAGGTGAACATGATGTCTCGCATTGGCTTTCAAGGACAATTGCTGACAAACTCCTGTGTGGAATCAGGAATATTGAATTACAAAAATTACAAAATTCATAAATGATGGTGCAAAGTATATTTTCTCAGTCACATTTATTAATTTCACTTGCTGAAACTTTGGTCCACATTTATTGAGAAGGTCATATACAGTATGTACATTGTAACGGAGTCATCGTCATTGTGACATTAAATAGATGATGATGACGACAAATACTATCACTACTATATATATATATATACTAAGTATTTGACCAAAATACATCTTGTCAGTTGGGGTAGGGAGTTCATAACACAGCATACACATGTATACAGTATAGTCCTACATTTCACTGGCTCCTTCAGTAGCAGCCTTTCTGTACTATATGTGTTTTTAGGTTTTTAGGCTTTTGTTTATTTTCATATAGAAATATATCATTTCATATATACTTATATTCATACATAAATTCAGAAGAACATGAGGCAGTGGGTAGAGATTTGGAGAAAGACCTATTTTCCACTCTATCGTTATCATAAAAGCAAGTTCTCTGATTGCCCAGTGTCAAAGTGACAGGCTCTTTTATGAGCACTTGGCAGGTCCCCGCCCTGGTTTGTGTAGACAGGCAGTAATAGCTCTGCCCATTGTTGGGTTACGGAGAGAGGAGCAGCTCTGTGCTATTGAGAGGGGAGGGGCCCGGCTCTGCTCGCCCGCCCTTTGCAGTGTGTTGCTTGAATAGGCAGCTAAGGTGTCCATGCCCCCCGGTGACCCTCAGTGTGGGAAAACGGCTGCAGAAAGCACCTGCAGCATCACGACAGTGGCACATACAGTATCGCGTGCTAACTTTGGACACTGCCACCATCGGTGAGGTTGACGGGGACGATGGGAGCGTCCCACTCCCATGATGTTTTAACCTCTCCTATCAGAGATCAGACAGATCAGGTTCAAACACGCCGTAACGTACAGTACACGCCGTATTGTACTATACGCACGCTGTGCATACAGGGAAACACTGGCGGTGTAATACGACGCTCTGCATAGTACAACACACAATCAACACATATGCACTTGCACAATCGCGTCAGTGAACACAACAAATTAGAGCAGGTGATGGAACGTACGTCTGGGAAACTGACCACCACACACAGTAGCAGTAGTAGCAGGATATCTATTGTCATACATTTTTACCAGTATTTGTTTTAGTTCAATAGTTACAAGCTTACAGCTTTCCCACATGCATACAAACAGCCATTCGATAATCAGTGAACGAAGCATTGAGAGACATGTGGCTGCCCAAAATTTATCAAATCAATAAAAACACTATAATAGCATATAAAAAACAAGGACATGCTCAATATTATTAGAATTATTATAAATGCATTATTATCATATTACATATAAATGAACAGAATAATTTGTACATTCGTTTCATTGGGATACTTTGTATTTAATGTGTTTTATGTATTCTTGTAGTGTGCATTTTACCTCAATTATGTGTTTTTTTGTCATGTCATTTTTTACATGTGACGAGAGATGGATATTAGCAATTCACTACAATCGGTGCACCCACCTGTTCATATTCTGTTTATGATTAATGTACTTGCATCTCTTGTAGATAAATAAAATGTAATTAAGCAACAGAACAAAATCCATCAACGCTCTTCAATAATGATTTGGTGCATCAGTAAGCGTCTCATTTATTGCCTGGCATGCATGTGATGTGTCTGTTGCAACGCCTCCATTCCTGGCATTCCTCCACTGAACGCACAAATAGGACCACACAGACTGGGATCAACAAGACAACATTCCTCAGGCAAGTTTTAACACAAAAATACCAGGCTGCTACTGTAGGTAGTACATGTCTGGGAGCAGTAACATATACACAATCAGAGGATGAAACAGTCTCAAGTATTTCAGCCGAGAACCTTGACACAGAACTGACTTTACAAAGACAGCGCAGCACAGTGGAGCAGCTAAAAAATCTGTTGTACATACAACATCGTCCTTTTATACACCTGCGTGATTTTACTTATTTAGATTTTTATTTTCTTGTTTTAGGTTCATTTTTTTCTTTTTTGTCTTTTTCTCCAATATGATTCATTTAATTTTTTTTAATTTCTATTTTGTCTTATTTTAGCTCCTCAATTACCCTTTTTACATATTTACTTTTGGATACTTTGAATACTACAGATTCAATATACTTTTTTTCATTTTTAATTTTTCTTGCATGATGTATGAAAAGTCCTATACAAATAAAGTTTCATTGATCGACACAACAGCGTACAGCGTACACCACCAAGTAGTAGTTAACTTCAGTCATCAGACAACCACTGACACACATTGATTTCAATGCTTCATATTTCAACGTGTAATAAAAAACAAAAACAATGCACTGTTGCGCTGCTGCCTTGTGTCACCGTGAGTTTACTTCAGTTCTTCAAGACGACGACATGAACATGATGCTGTGAGGAACCTGGAGATATTTGCTGCTGCCTTCAACTTGTAACTTTTATGATATCTCTTACTGTTTAGGCTGCTTTTATTTCCTTAATCTGAATACTTTTGAGGTTTTTCATGTCCTTTCTTTTACTGCGTGTTTTCAATGTGCTGCTTTTTATCTTTATATTTAAATGCATTCCCTACTGTAAAGCATCTGAACTACCTGTTGCTGTAACATGCCGCACAAATAAACTTCAGCTCAGGATAAAATCTCCTCTCAGTTTTCATAATGGGAGCCAAACATTAACGACGTTGGAACATGTACTTACCATACCACACTGTACTATACTTCTATACGTATATTTACCAAACATATACTTAGCTAACTGACACTTATCACATCAAGTGAGCATTAAAACTATTGTGAAGTTCTAATCACTTGAAAATAACTATTAAAATCCGCTGATGGAAACAGCTTTTGGCTTTTAAACACGTGAAATATTTAATGATAAAAATACTAGTGTGACCCTCCACCAGCACTTTGGACCAGACGTGAGTGACAAACCCACTTGATGCCTGACAAGCAGCTTGTAGTCAATGGTTTCGTGAGCGGCAGCGTAGCTCGCTGCAGTGTGGCTGTTGTTCCAGCGTCCGGGGATTACAATTAACCAGCCACTCCTGTTGGGGCTTAATGACCGAGCACTGCGAAAGGCAGCAGCAGGGACACTTCCTGAACGGGTTGGGTTTGTCCTAATAGGTTCTGGCACAGCAATGCTCATTGCTTATCTCATAGCCAGCTGAGAAAAATCACCAGTGATGTGTGAATCAAAACATGCTGATTGCAGGAAAGTCTGAATGAGCAACACACACACACACACAATGAAAAGGTTCTTTCCTGGTAAGATGCTCAAACACCAGCTCTGTTATTATTCTGGTCCCAATCACATCAAATCAATGGTGCGTGAGAGTGAGATGCAGGATTACAGTGGATAAAATGGGTCATCCTGGACAGGTTTTTGTTTAAAGATCTTCCCTACACCAGGAAATACATAAATATATTCAAGAGGGAATTATAGATTCTCCTTTGTTATAATAGGACCTTGCTAACACATGTCCAAGCTCAGAGTCAAATGGGGTGTGGGGGGGGGGGGGTGGATGGGAGGTCCAGGAGATTTGGGTAAACCATCTGTTGACCAAAGCTTTTGGGAAAGAGCACTAATATGGATTTAGGATATTATTCTCTCTGCAGGTGGGATGGTCAAAGCCCCAGTGGATTTCTCTGTGAGGAGGGGTAAGCCTTCAAAATAAATAAAGAAAGATTTGAAAAAGAGGGACCAGACAAATTAGATGCTGTGTTTTGAGCTTGTGCTAATCTCGACAACTCATTTGTAAGCTCGGGGGGGGGGGGGGGGTGTGTATGTGGGGGGGGGGGGGGGGGGGGGGGTTCAGGTACGACGAAGGGAAGGAACAGAAAACATGATCGGATCAATACCATTACCCAAATATCTGCATCCTTTTAAGGCGGTATTGTTTTCCTCATTCCCACATTCCACATGACAACAATAGTTGTTGGGCTGGAGACTCTTGAACCTGTGGAGAAGTAAGAGTGCTTATGCGGTTATCCCAACAGCGCCCGTTTATATTGGGCTTAACAGTGATTTGCCCCCTTTTGCTTACTTGTTTGTTTGTGGGGATTGTACAGTGAAGCTTTAAGCTGCCAGGTGCTCTAACAGAAGGAAGATGCACAGCTGCTCTCCTCCGCATCAGGAGCCGTGACAGAGCTATATTTCCTGGGACCATAAATAGGCCTGATGGCTCTTACAGGTTTTTAATAAAATTGTAATCTGCTTAAATGTCCAGACTAGAGTAAACTGACTTCCCTCTGACTGTCTAAACATCAGTTCAATCTGCTGCGCACACCAGGCCAAAACAAACCACACGCTATTTTCATTCAAAGCGTTGGCTCCAGACTTGTAACGTGACTAACGTGACCGTTTAAGGAAATATTTATTTCTTATGAAGCGGATAAAAGAGTCTGTTACGTCCGGAGCTGTCTAGTCTTTGTACAGCGAAAGCATCAAGTGTTTTTCTTCCATCGTGAGAAGCCGAGCAAGAGAGAAAGACTAAGCATGTCAAACTGTCGTGTGCCATCAAAACAGAGCTGGTGATGACGGGAAGCTCTTTCCCAGCTCAGAGTTTGTAAATTACAGTTTCCCTCTAATCCGGCTCAGATGCCCCCCTCCGCCCCCCTACCCCCTTTTTCCACTGCTGCTCGTCCCAATCTGAGATACAGTTACTGTTTCATTGCTACAGGCAATGCTCTGTTCTTCACTGTGTTCATTGAGTCTGTGTGTTCTATTTCTATGGTGTGTCTTTGATCTACAAATAAAATGCTGAATAACCAAGTACCAGTAACATTTTTCATGAGAAAAACAACAGATACTGTCTGTGTTGATCTAACACGCACATGCAGCTTCATTAGGATCAGCAAATGATCAGCCAATCAGAGTGTGAAGTGCATTTAGGTTTGTGGACTTGGTGGAGATGATCAGCTGCTGCAGCTTCAGAGTGGTGAAGGTGATGTGAGACAGGCCGGTCTGAATGTTTCAGAAACTGCTGAGCGATTGAAACGCTTCACACATCTCCTGAGAGAATCATCTGAAGAAGACAAAAGATGTGCTGAAGAGCTGCAACAAAATGTCTTGTTCATGCCAGAAGGTCAGAGGAAAATGATCACCTGATAGATAGGTCCAGTAACGTTCCAAAAGCTGCACATACTCGTCAATATTAGACAACAGAAGACTGGGAAACAACCTGTGACCCGTAACTGGAATAAGCGGAAGAAGATGAATGAAAAAAGACTGGAAAACATTGCCACGTCTGATTTTTTTTTTTTCTGCAACATCTGGATTGTAGAGTCAGATATTGGTAGCCTGGGGTGGAACGGGCGCTAGAGCTTCCCGACTCAAGGGGCCACATCAACCGGTGGATATAAAAACACCACTGCACTCTATGACCAATCAGCACAATGACCAGGGAGACGTAATCAGAGAAAGGAGTCAGTGGCACAGTTTTGTTTGGGGAAGAGTCTGATGGAGACGGCGCTGGAATGGAAATGATCCTTCGTTGGTCTTTGTAAGAAACGTCCAACTGGTTTCCTGTGGACACAAAAGACGATTCAAACAACCAACGGCCATCTTTGCTGTTTACATTACCACTGTCGTCATCCTGTTAAGCCCCGCCCACTGACCAATAGACCCATGTGATAGGTCCAAACGGATTTAGCTCAGCGTTAATTGAATGCAGCAGTTTGTGTCCAGAAACAATCCACATCTGCTGGTGGAACGTCTGGATTTCCACCACATCTGTTTCGATCAAGGATGTGCATTGCAGCACTACTGTGAATGTATCATGTCAACTTGGACCAAAATATCTGAGGAGCATTGCCAGAACCTTCCAGAACCAAAGAAGTTCTGAGGTCAGAATGTCCTAATCTGAGGTATGAATATGGAGGCAGCGGAGAGGTGACCTACTGGTTTGTGAACTGACGATTGTGACACAACTGCTGTTGATTTAGTTTTTCCACTTTATTTGTTGCATGACCCACATGAATCGCATCCCAAACCAAACTGTTTATATATTTTGTCACATCGTCATGGGAGTCATTAGAAAATCAGCCGTGCGATCGTGGAACTCATCACATACACTGAGCTATTCATCTGGAGCGGGCAGAGTCAGACTTCTCGAAAGTCAGTGAGGTTCATCCTCTGGAGGGTGTTAAGAACTTTATTTGGTGGAATTCCATCCATGTGCTGTTGACCACAAGAACCTGATTGGGTGCCAGCGAAAACACAGAAATTACAGCACTAAAATTTCTCATGTGGTTTCAGAAATAGTTGGTAAAAAACCCTCTTAGACAGATTAATTTCCCATTATTAAGCAATTAAATGTTCCTCCCAGAGGATATTGGTTCAGTGTGTGTATGTGTGTGTGTGTGTGTGTGGGTGGCCGGTGTCTTCAGAATTAATTCATGGTCAATAAAGGCGATAAATCCTGCTTAGTGGACGTTGGCCCATTAGATACAGGATCTGGCTTTGGTGATCCCATGCGTGAAGATATGTGAATACGGCCACTTAAGGGGCTCTGCGGTTTTGTGTTGATTAGTTTTGCGGACGTCCTTCCTGATGCTGTTGGACGTCCTGCTGTTTTCCAGTAAACGCCACATCTCTGGTCATGTGCTCCAAACAACAACCCCTTTCCTAGCATGTTTAAAGTGAATTGAATCTGCAAAGTACATTCTCAAGACTTTATATCCAAGCACAGGATGGAATTTCCTCTAAATGTGAATGTTGGAATCTTTCAGTCATCACCTTTTTGCACAGTAGGCTCATTTTGATCTTTGGCCCAGATTGACTGTTAACCTTTAAAGAGAGAAGAGGTATAGAACACAAGCTTGATTAACCAGAAGAGGCGTGTTGATCAGAGACACATGGGCAATGAAACGGGACAGAGTAATACAATCTCTCAAACTGTAATTCACTGTAATGGGCTAATTTCCTCCAGAAATTCGTCTTTTTGATTGTTTAATTGCTTGCAGACGCGCTGGTCAACTAACTGGAATCGAGTTGGATGTTTAACGAGGAACATGCTCAGAGGAAACCAATGAATGGTTTTACAACGTGAACAGAGGGAAACTTGTTAATACAGCAGAGAAATGATTGACTGCCCCCCCCCCCACCAGCAAAAAAACAAATAAAAGAAATGAACAAGTATTTCATATTGGTGAATAGAGGAGTGAAATGTTTGGTATATCACTGAATAAGACAAATCTTATAAAATCATACACAATACAACGACACACTAAAAAACACACTACTGATACTAGAACCTAGTAGTAGTTGCAGTGAACATATGGCAGCAGAAAAGTGCTGCAAATGGTAGTACAGAGTTCACACGCTAGTTGATTATCAGCGTTGTCGTAAGCAGCATTAGACATTAATCAGTCATTACTAAGTGCTTAATAATAGTTAAATATGGATGAGTCACAATAGGTTTTTACCAATCACTGGTACGATACTAAAACTACTTCTACTGCGTCTGCTCATTAGCTGATCGACTTTCAGACATCTCAGCTGTAGAACTGGGAACGTTTGTGAGCGAATATGTGTGTGAAGCTACGAATAAACGCCAGCAGCTGAACTGAAAGTGACTCACTCTGAGAAATCCGGACGCTTTACGATGTGTCTGGCTTTGTTCATGCACACACACACACACATTCGGTTAGGTTCAGAAAACACTGTGGCTGCGTTTGAAGTTGTGAAAGTCACGGCCGAAAACGTGGTTCAGACGGGTCATGCAGTGGGAGACCACTGTGTGTTTGTTGGGTGAAGCCACCATTCCAACACGTTTCAGCTCACAGAGTCCAGACTTCACAGCATGCAGACAGACATTTCATCAACACAGTGTGTCTGGGTCAAAAAGCCCATATAACAGGTCAGATTAAACGATCACAGATGCATACATTCTTTCTGTATACTTTCCTTCACAATTTTGTAGCTCACTAGGGAGGTGGGACGAGGACCTGTCAGTCATGTCTGCCTAAGTGGTGTGTGTGTGACGCTGGTGGTCGAATAGAGTCACTGGCCATCCAGAATGTTTGAACAGAGAAAATCATATCCAACAAATTCAAACACTGTGGACACTGTGCATGTTCAAAAACACTGGTAGCGTGACGCACAATGACCGACGTCATAAAGACAGACCCCTTTTTTTTCCGTGAGAACTCTTCTCGTCATACATCCGTGGTGATGACGCTACAAAAGAAGAAATGGACTTTAACAACAGTCTGTGGACTGACGGTGAAGTCTGGTGGCACCAGGTTCCCACTGCTCATACTTTATTGTGTGGTTGCCACGGCAACCCATGCAGAGAGGTGAGTACAGAGATGTCCGATTTCATCACATGCAAATGGCTGCAGACAGCAGAGCTTCAGGATCCAGTCGGATTTGTGAACGAGGCCTCAGTTCCTCCAGCTGTCTCTAAGACTGCAGCGCTTTCAGCCCAGATCCTGCGTTGACCACATCCTGTGGTAATTACCGGTAGTAAGTGAGCAGCAACTGAACTGTGTGGGAGTGGATAGACGATACATAAGAACCATTGGTTGTCTTTGACTCAAATAAACAACAAGTTGTGTTTCTCTTGGTCTCTGAGCTCACTCAGACCAGAGTGAGATCAGCTCTGGCGCTATGACACCGCCCTCCTTTGAACCATATAGAAAACACCTGGAGTCTGTGTCTTGAGGAACATGTGCATCACTGTGTGTGTTTGCATCACGTCAGCCTGGAGAAATATCATCATCATTTACACACAAAGGACATTTCAAAGAGGAGTGTGGGGGGGGCTTTACATTCAAACATAAACATGACAGAAAAGGACACATTGTAAATAGTGTAAATACTCTTAAATATCACATTTGTGGTCGTTTCTTGCTGCTGGATCATCACATATCTCACTGACGTGAGTGAGTCATGCGTTTGTGCATCAGGACATCACCTGGGATCTCGCTGTTCTCTGACAGGACATGTCCGCACACGTCAGCTCTCCCCGGAGCTTTGGTTACGCCCATAGGCTCCTATCTGGTGTTTCCGTCATTTTTGAGTGGGCTGGGAGTAAACAGGGACTCCAGTTTGTGAAAAATGAGAGGAGAACAAAAACACTGGACTGGGATCTTGGTTGTTTAGTCATATGATTAAAACTCTGCCCTGAAGCTGCACATTCTGATGAGGACCAATGTTCCAAAACAGAGGAACGCTGCTGCTTGACTACGGACAAACCACATGTCCAAATACGAGCTGCTTCCACCCAGCAACATGGAAAGATACGCACGTGGCGTTTAGTGATCGGAACTGACTTACAGTGAGTCCTCAGGGAGCAAATCTGCTGCTGTTTCATTACCCTCACTCTTGTCACATGACATCACATCTCACCACACACACCTCATAATGTAGCGCACACGTTCAGTACCCGTCCTGAGCGACCACATGTATTCCTGGAGAAGCTATGATGTGACAGTGGACATGCAGAGGAGTGTGAGTACCCAGGATTCCTGTCAGCGGCACTGTGTTCCACAGCGGCTTCTTTCACCATCAGTTAACAGGCTGAAAACCTGCTGGCTCCACTTTCACTGATGTTCGTCTCAGGTTCATATCTGCTGCCGCCAAATGAAATATCCACAAATGATCCAGGAAAAGTGGGGGAGAATGTCTCCTTGACTTTGTGAGTGACTGATACCTGGTCCTAGTCATAGAGTAGTATCGTCCAAAAACAGTGTGTTATGAATTAGGTATCATGAACGTGTAGCGTTCTTTACTTTTCCTCAAAAAGTGCTGGGTTTTTTTCATCTTCATCTAGATTCATGCTCAAATCCATGTACATGGTGTAGGGTACATTGTAGCCTGACATCACCTTTCCGTAAACGTTAACTACATGGCACGGCGATGCGCTGCAGATGGCAACCACTGTGATTGGACTGTTTGCGTCACATGACTTTCCCTCGCAGCGCCACTTCTGTTCTAGAGAACAACAAACAGTGTCTTAAAGGTGATTTGTGAGTGGAAAATAACAATGATTTTGTTGTAGTTAGTGCGGTAACAACATCCCTCCCTGACAGGACTCGACCCATCTTACGTCCAGTGTGTTTAAAAAGTGTTTACAACCCCAGTTAGACGAAAAACCGCAGCATCTTGATCACGGCGGGGGGCTGATTATCCCACAGTATGAAATGTGCTGTATCAATAAAGATGTGATTGATAGATTGATTGATTGATTGATAAAACGAATCAAATCAAGATAGAAAGGTAAACATTGTTTTTTTTGTCCTTCATACACGTGCCGTCTTGCTTCTCAACAGTGTTCGAGTGGGGAAGACTGCAGACATGATCTCACGGGGTGTTTTCTCTGTATTTTATCACAGTCAAGTGAGTAGAGTAGCTGAATACTTGGAATTCTGGTTCCAGGAATTCCCACCAAATTTCCCTGAGAGGGAATGTCTTTGGGA